>NC_052330.1:33429286-33659117 GCF_016432855.1 Salvelinus namaycush
GCTGTGCAGGAACACGAGCCTTCCAGGCGAGAAAAATAACTTAAATGCTCGCTTCGAGGCAAGTAACACTGAAACAGGCATGAGAGCATCAGCTGTTCCGGATGACTGGGTGATCATGCTCTCCGCAGCCGATGTGAGTAAGACCTTTAAACAGGTCTACATTCACAAGGCCACAGGGCCAGATGGATTACCAGGACATGTACTCCGAGCATGCGCTGACCAACTGGCAAGTGTCTTCACTGACATTTTTTACAACCTCTCCCTGTCTGAGTCTGTAATACCGACATGTTTCGAGCAGATCACCATAGTCCCTGTGCCCAAGAACACTAAGGTAACCTGCTTAAATGACTACCAAACCATAGCACTGACATCTGTAGCCATGAAATGCTTTGAAAGGCTGGTCATGGCTCACATCAACACCATTATCCCAGAAACACTAGACCCACTCCAATATGCATACCGCACCAACAGATCCACAGATGATGCAATCTCTAATGCACTCCAAACTGCCATTTCACACATGGACAAAAGGAACACCTATGTGAGAATGCTATTCATTGACTATAGCTCAGCGTTCAACACCATAGTGCCCTCGAAGCTCATCACTAAGCTAAGGATCCTGGGACTAAACACCTCTCTCTGCAACTGGATCCTGGACTTAGCAACCCTAGATCCTAGACCCTAGACCTTCCCATAGCAGCAACCCTAGAACATCCCAAAGCAACCCTTGAACGTCCCGAAGCAACCCTAGATCTTCCCATAGCAACCCTTCCCATAGCAAGCCTAGACCGTCCCATAGCAAACCTAGACCGTCCCATGCACTCTAAACAGGTGACAGGTGGATTATTTGGGGAGATTACCTATCAAATGTCCCTCAGGTGGATTCTGGTAATTTAGGCTAAAATTGTGGGATGTCTGCATCTAGCCTAGCACATTACACACAGTACAACTATGATTCTACCCTCGACAGCTCATTACACACAGTAAACTATAATTCTACCCACGACAGCTCATTACACACAGTACAACTATGATGCTACCCACAACAGCTCATTACATTTACATTTACATTTTAGTCATTTAGCAGACGCTCTTATCCAGAGCGACTTACAGTAGAGTGCATACATTTTATTAAATTTTTTTTTTTTTTTTTTACATACTGAGACAAGGATATCCCTACCGGCCAAACCCTCCCTAACCCGGACGACGCTATGCCAATTGTGCGTCGCCCCACGGACCCATTACACACATTACAGCTCTCTCTCTCTCTCCCCCTTCTTTTGCTCCCTCCCTCCCTCCCTCCCTCCCTCCCTCCCTCCCTCCCTCCCTCCCTCCCCTCACTTCTCTGTCATTCTCCTCTGTGAGTAGAATACTTGGTTGCAGTATCCTACTGTTGGCTATGTGCTATGTTGTTTTCCAACACGTGGCTAAAGCTAACTGTGTAACTGCATAGTGAGCAGGGCTTAGGAAGTGAATCCTCTGGCATCACATCAAGCAAATTAGGGACATCCTGGATAATGTCACTATCAGACAAGACCTGTTGGAGACCTGGCAAGACCAGAGTAGCATATTTATTGGTACATTTCAACAACAACAAAAACAATTGGCATTAGGGTTAAATAAAGTGCCTCCACTGATGATGTGAAGTCATCACATGACATATTCACTGTCATGGTGAATCTTAAATCAGTTACCATAAGCTGGTATCACATATCATGGCTGCCAATGACGTCTATCACGTCCTTGTTACTACATTATTACACCGTCGTTACAAGATCACACACAAACACACATATGTACACACACACAAACACACTCCTATTTACTATTGCTAATACTTCAGAATTTAAACACTGTTCTATTCTACTGAGCCATTTGGTTTATGTTTGTATTCTTTTATTATTTATTATTGTTGTTGATTTGTTTAGAAGGAACCTGAAAGGAAGCATTTCGTTGGACAGTGTACACCATGTATATCCTGTACATACGACTAGTAAAACACACACATCCTCATGCACCTAGGGAGGTAGGCAGCAGGCAGATGCATGCTCACACACCGCCCCCATATCGAACCACGCCACCCCACATCCCTCTCTGTCAGGACGCAGCCGTTCCACCTGGCGAAGCATCTCCATATCCCAATGTGAAACACTGGAGGCAAATCCAGGACCACTAGTTCACTTTTTTGACTCTGATCTGAGTCTAAAACCCCAGAGAGTGAAGCCGATGTGACAGACAGACAGACCGTGGAAAAGACTCCCTCTCTTTACTCCACTTGAACCACCTTATCACTCTACATATGTAGCCTGGCTGATAGTCTGACTGATGTATTATGTCTCATATCTTAATTTGACCAGTATTGTCGTTGCAAAATAATCCTTCAGCAACAGGATTTTGAACGTTTAGTCAATGATGTTGCTTGATTGTTGGTTAGAATATTAGCTGTACAAAAGTAGGCTACATGAAAAGTGCAATACTGTTAACAGTGTGTTAATAACAGTATGGTTTTCAGTGAATTTATGTAAAACACTTAGCTCATCTACATTTCCTGTGCCGCAGGAACATTCTCAGCAATTACAAAGTGATCAAACTAAGAACCTACATATATGTACTCTATGTAGTGCACTACTTTTGACTAGTCCTATAAACCCTGGTCAAAAGTAGTGCACTATATAGGGAATAGGGCGCCCTTTGGGATGTAACCCTACTCTCTGGTGGTGTGTGTGTGTGTGTGTGTGTGTGTGTGTGTGTGTGTGTGTGTGTGTGTGTGTGTGTGTGTGTGTGTGTGTGTGTGTGTGTGTGTGTGTGTGTGTGTGTGTGTGTGTGTGTGTGTGTGTGTGTGTTGCCGGGACTGTAAAAGCACACAGGGAGGTTACAGCATTAAAGCCCAACTCGCAGCGACAGGCAGCACTGTGATGGAGGGATGACATGAATATGACGGGTAGAGGAAGGGAGGTAGGGAGGGAGGGAGAGAGAGAGAAGGAGAGAGAGAGCACGAGAGAGCAAGAGAGAGAAAGAGAGAGAGAACGCGAGAGAGAGAGAGAGAGAGAGAGAGAGAGAGAGAGAGAGAGAGAGAGAGAGAGAGAGAGAGAGAGAGAGATGGGGAGGTTGAGAGAGGGAGCGAGTGAGGGGTAGATTAAAGTCAAGGTTCTGACACTCTCACTGATATCTATCATAACGTGACACCTAACCTCACTAGCCAATCATATCAAGAGTAGTTTTCAAAACGAGGTCGGTACTGTGGATGTGTTATTCATATGCCTACAAGGTAGCCTAGAGTTTAAGAGGTTGGGAAAGTAACTGAAAGATCGCTGGTTTGACTCCCCGAGCCGGCAAGGTGGAGAAATCTGCCGTTCAGCCCTTGAGTATGGTAGTCAATCCCAAACAACAACTGCTCCCCGAGGACGTCGATTGAGGCAGCCCCCCCCCCGCACCTCTCTGACTGAGAGTGGTTGGGTAAAATGCGGAAGACACATTTAGAATGCATTCAGTTGTGCAACTGACTAGGTACCCCCTAGTCAGTCATCCAGTAAATAAACCGGTTTTTATTATTTAACCACTCATTTAGCAGGGAGTCTGTTTGAGACCAAGGTAACCCTGCAGGTAAAACTAAGTAGATGTATAACAATATAATAATAAACCAGACTATACTAAAACAACACTATATTATAACCCCAGTATACTATAACACCACCATCTTATAAAAGAACAGGCCCTGAGCTATGAATCTAATCATGTGATTGACAACTGCATAATGTTCTAACGGAGTCTTTGACGTCATACCAAGTCAGGATAAAAGTAGTGCTTTTCAAACACACACACACACACACACACACACACACACACACACACACACACACACACACACACACACACACACACACACACACACACACACACACACACACACACACAATATACTAATTCCTCTGCATACAAGGGACATCTGGCAGTATACGGGACATCTAGTAGAAAAGTTAAATTTCCCCTGGGGAGATGAATGAGTCCAGTTAGCTTTAGCAAGGAGGGATGAATGAGTCCAGTTAGCTTTAGCAAGGAGGGATGGATGAGTCCAGTTAGCTTTAGCAAGGAGAGATGAATGAGTCCAGTTAGCTTTAGCAAGGAGAGATGAATGAGTCCAGTTAGCTTTAGCAAGGAGGGATGAATGAGTCCAGTTATCTTTAGCAAGGAGGGATGAATGAGTCCAGTTATCTTTAGCAAGGAGAGATGAATGAGTCCAGTTAGCTTTCAACAGGAGAGATGAATGAGTCCAGTTAGCTTTCCCCTGAGTAGATGAATGAGTCCAGTTAGCTTTCACTTGAGGAGACGAATGAGTCCAGTTAGCTTTAGCAAGGAGAGATGAATGAGTCCAGTTAGCTTTAGCAAGGAGGGATGAATGAGTCCAGTTATCTTTAGCACGGAGGGATGAATGAGTCCAGTTATCTTTAGCAAGGAGAGATGAATGAGTCCAGTTAGCTTTTAACAGGAGAGATGAATGAGTCCAGTTAACTTTCCCCTGAGTAGATGAATGAGTCCAGTTAGCTTTAGCAAGGAGAGATGAATGAGTCCAGATAGCTTTCAACATGAGGGATGAATGAGTCCAGTTAGCTTTAGCAAGGAGAGATGAATGAGTCAAGTTAGCTTTCACAAGGAGAGATGAATGAGTCCAGATAGCTTTCAACAGGAGGGATGAATGAGTCCAGTTAGCTTTAGCAAGGAGAGATGAATGAGTCAAGTTAGCTTTCACAAGGAGAGATGAATGAGTCCAGATAGCTTTCAACATGAGGGATGAATTAGTCCAGTTACCTTTCACTTGAGGAGACAAATGAGTCTAGTTAACTTTCACTTGAGGAGACGAATGAGTCCAGGTAGCTTTAGCAAGGAGGGATGAATGAGTCCAGTTAGCTTTAGCAAGGAGGGATGAATGAGTCCAGTTAGCTTTAGCAAGGAGAGATGAATGAGTCCAGTTAGCTTTAGCAAGGAGGGATGAATGAGTCCAGTTATCTTTAGCAAGGAGAGATGAATGAGTCCAGTTAGCTTTCAACAGGAGGGATGAATGAGTCCAGTTAGCTTTCACTTGAGGAGACGAATGAGTCCAGTTAACTTTCCCCTGAGTAGATGAATGAGTCCAGTTAACTTTCACAAGGGGATATGATTGAGTCCAGTTAGCTTTAGCAAGGAGAGATGAATGATTCCAGTTAGCTTTAGCTAGTAGAGAGGAATGAGTCCAGTTAGATTTAGCAAGGAGAGATGAATGAGTCCAGTTAGCTTTAGCAAGGAGAGCTGAATGAGTCCAGTTAGATTTAGCAAGGCGAGATGAATGAGTCCAGTTAGATTTAGCAAGGAGAGATGAATGAGTCCAGTTAGCTTTAGCAAGGAGAGATGAATGAGTCCAGTTAGCTTTAGCAAGGAGAGATGAATGAGTCCAGTTAGCTTTAGCAAGGAGAGATGAATGAGTCCAGTTAGCTTTAGCAAGGAGAGATGAATGAGTCCAGATAGCTTTCAACATGAGGGATGAATGAGTCCAGTTAGCTTTAGCAAGGAGAGATGAATGAGTCAAGTTAGCTTTCACAAGGAGAGATGAATGAGTCCAGATAGCTTTCAACAGGAGGGATGAATGAGTCCAGTTAGCTTTAGCAAGGAGAGATGAATGAGTCAAGTTAGCTTTCACAAGGAAAGATGAATGAGTCCAGTTAGCTTTAGCAAGGAGAGATGAATGAGTCCAGTTAGCTTTCACAAGGAGAGATGAATGAGTCCAGATAGCTTTCACTTGAGGAGACAAATGAGTCCAGTTAACTTTCACTTGAGGAGACGAATGAGTCCAGGTAGCTTTAGCAAGGAGGGATGAATGAGTCCAGTTAGCTTTAGCAAGGAGGGATGAATGAGTCCAGTTAGCTTTAGCAAGGAAAGGTGAATGAGTCCAGTTAGCTTTAGCAAGGAGAGATGAATGAGTCCAGTTAGCTTTAGCAAGGAGGGATGAATGAGTCCAGTTAGCTTTAGCAAGGAGGGATGAATGAGTCCAGTTAGCTTTAGCAAGGATAGATGAATGAGTCCAGTTAGATTTAGCAAGGAGGGATGAATGAGTCCAGTTAGCTGTTGCAAGGATAGATGAATGAGTCCAGTTAGATTTAGCAAGGAGAGATGAATGAGTCTAGTTAGCTTTAGCAAGGAGAGAGGAATGAGTCCAGTTAGCTTTAGCAAGGAGAGATGAATGAGTCCAGTTAGCTTTAGCAAGGAGAGATGAATGAGTCCAGTTAGCTTTCAACAGGAGGGATGAATGAGTCCAGTTAGCTTTAGCAAGGAGAGATGAATGAGTCAAGTTAGCTTTCACAAGGAGAGATGAATGAGTCCAGATAGCTTTCAACATGAGGGATGAATTAGTCCAGTTACCTTTCACTTGAGGAGACAAATTAGTCTAGTTAACTTTCACTTGAGGAGACGAATGAGTCCAGGTAGCTTTAGCAAGGAGGGATGAATGAGTCCAGTTAGCTTTAGCAAGGAGGGATGAATGAGTCCAGTTAGCTTTAGCAAGGAAAGGTGAATGAGTCCAGTTTGCTTTAGCAAGGAGAGATGAATGAGTCCAGTTAGCTTTAGCAAGGAGGGATGAATGAGTCCAGTTAGCTTTAGCAAGGAGGGATGAATGAGTCCAGTTAGCTTTAGCAAGGATAGATGAATGAGTCCAGTTAGATTTAGCAAGGAGAGATGAATGAGTCCAGTTAGCTTTAGCAAGGAGAGAGGAATGAGTCCAGTTAGCTTTAGCAAGGAGAGATGAATGAGTCCAGATAGCTTTAGCAAGGAGAGATGAATGAGTCCAGTTAGCTTTCAACAGGAGGGATGAATGAGTCCAGTTAGCTTTAGCAAGGAGAGATGAATGAGTCAAGTTAGCTTTCACAAGGAGAGATGAATGAGTCCAGATAACTTTCAACATGAGGGATGAATTAGTCCAGTTACCTTTCACTTGAGGAGACACATGAGTCCAGTTAACTTTCCCCTGAGTAGATGAATGAGTCCAGTTAACTTTCACTTGAGGAGACGAATGAGTCGAGGTAGCTTTAACTTGAGGAGATGAATGAGTCCAGTTTACTTTCCCCTGAGTAGATGAATGAGTCCAGGTAGCTTTCCCCTGGGGGGATGAATGAGTCCAGGTAGCTTTCCCCTGAGGGGATGAATGAGTCCAGCATCAGATAAGTTTCTATTCTGAGCCAGTCTAAATCATAGGGCTGGTTTGGTTGCATGTAGTGTGGTGGTGGAGGTCTGGTCGCGGCCCGCTTGGGTCTGGCTGTCTCCAGATGGACATGGGGTTTCGGCTGCTCTCACACCCCCCAGGCTAACATACTAACTGTAAAGTAACACTGGGGAAGACACTCAACAGGGGGAGAGGAGAGGAGAGGAGCAGCCATTCTTACACTTCAAGGTATGTGCAGAAAAAACACCTAGCCTGTGGAAAGAACAATTGATATCCCCTGGTTGTACTCTAAGGGCTGACAACCGTACAGTTTTAAAATGAGCTCATGCATTAATCATGACTTCGATGAGGGGGGATCTTGTGTTGCGCGTTTGTTGCGTGTTTGTTTATCTTCTTGTTCAATCACATTTAAGAGAACATTTTGCCTAGGGTGTGCAGTGAGAAGTTGAGAGGAAGGAAATGTGCTGAATCGCGATAGTGGATCGTGGGAGGTTTGTAAGCATTCAGACTGTGGTCTAATCTAGTATCCCCCTACACAACTCAGAAATTAGGAAACTGTTGAGCCACAATGTCTGGCTAAGTTTCCTGCTACACAACACAGAAATCAGGAAACTGTAGAGCCACAATGTCTGATCTAGTTTCCCCCTACAAAACTCAAAAATAGAAAACTGTAGAGCCACAAACTGTAATCTAGTTCCACCTGCACAACACATAAATCAGGAAACTATGGAGCTACAATGTCTGATCTAGTTCCCCCCTACACAACACATAAATCAGGAAACTGTAGTCACAATGTCTGATCTAGTTCCCCCCTACACAACACATAAATCAGGAAACTGTAGTCACAATGTCTGATCTAGTTCCCCCCTACACAACACATAAATCAGGAAACTGTAGTCACAATGTCTGATCTAGTTTCCCCTCCTGCATAATACAGAAATCAGGAAACTGTAGTCACAATGTCTGATCTAGCTCCCTCCTGCATAATACAGAAATCAGGCTACTGTAGAACCACAATGTCTGATCTAGTTTCCCCTTACACAACACAGAAATCAGGAAACTGTAGAACCACAATGTCTGATCTTGTTTCCCCCTATAAAACACAGAAATCAGGAAACTGTAGAACCACAATGTCTGATCTTGTTTCCCCCTATACAACACAGAAATCAGGAAACTGTAGAACCACAATGTCTGATCTTGTTTCCCCCTATAAAACACAGAAATCAGGAAACTGTAGAACCACAATGTCTGATCTAGTTTCCCGATACACGACACAGAAATCAGGTCACTGTAGAGCCCCAATGCCTGATATAGTTTCACGCTACACAACACAGGAATAGGGAAACTGGCACAACAGAGCCACAATGGCATCTCTATATTATCCCCTTTCAACGATCTGCTGGTAGGGCATATCTATCAAAACACGTGGAAAGTTTGCAGCTGTTATTTTCAGAGGGCAATAGGAGACAATAGGTTGTCTCTGCTTCTGACTACTGAGATCACTCAGAACAAGCATGGCTTCACTAATAAACCAGGAAGAAAAAGGAATTGAAAAAGAGATGGAGAAAGAAAGAAAGAAAGAAAGAAAGAAAGAAAGAAAGAAAGAAAGAAAGAAAGAAAGAAAAAGAAAGAAAGAAAGAAAGAAAGAAAGAAAGAAAGAAAGAAAGAAAGAAAGAAAGAAAGAAAGAAAGAAAAAGAAAGAAAGAAAGGGGGAGACGGATGCTTCACAGAGGGTCATAACTATCCATAATGGTCAGCTGGATGTTTTGAAAACAGAAAACTCTAAAAACAAGGCTGGCTGCTTCGTGGTTGCGGCGAAAGGGACAACAATACCTCATAACTGCCCTCCTCTTTTCTTTATATCAACAATGAGAGGAGCATAATTGAAAGACCTTCTCTTTGTATACAATGTGCTATTAGATATGTATGCTATTCAGACACACAAGCAATCATGTTATTTCTCCTTTCAGGAGAGACAATAACAACAGCAATAACAGGAACAGTGTCATTGACAGTCCAGTGGAGAAACCTCATCACACCAGGGGAGGAGAAGGACAGACCAGAGAGAGAGACAGGGAGGATGGGAAGGACAGACCAGAGAGAGAGACAGGGAGGATGGGAAGGACAGACCAGAGAGAGAGACAGGGAGGATGGGAAGGACAGACCAGAGAGAGAGACAGGGAGGATGGGAAGGACAGACCAGAGAGAGAGACAGGGAGGATGGGAAGGACAGACCAGAGAGAGAGACAGGAAGGATGGGAAGGACAGACCAGAGAGAGAGACAGGGAGGATGGGAAGGACAGACCAGAGAGAGAGACAGGGAGGATGAGAAGGACAGACCAGAGAGAGAGACAGGGAGGATGGGAAGGACAGCCCAGAGAGAGAGACAGGGAGGATGGGAAGGACAGACCAGAGAGAGAGACAGGGAGGATGGGAAGGACAGACCAGAGAGAGAGACAGGGAGGATGGGAAGGACAGACCAGAGAGAGAGACAGGGAGGATGGGAAGGACAGACCAGAGAGAGAGACAGGGAGGATGGGAAGGACAGACCAGAGAGAGAGACAGGAAGGATGGGAAGGACAGACCAGAGAGAGAGACAGGGAGGATGGGAAGGACAGACCAGAGAGAGAGACAGGGAGGATGAGAAGGACAGACCAGAGAGAGAGACAGGGAGGATGGGAAGGACAGCCCAGAGAGAGAGACAGGGAGGATGGGAAGGACAGACCAGAGAGAGAGACAGGGAGGATGGGAAGGACAGACCAGAGAGAGAGACAGGGAGGATGGGAAGGACAGACCAGAGAGAGAGACAGGGAGGATGAGAAGGACAGACCAGAGAGAGAGACAGGGAGGATGGGAAGGACAGACCAGAGAGAGAGACAGGGAGGATGGGAAGGACAGACCAGAGAGAGAGACAGGGAGGATGGGAAGGACAGACCAGAGAGAGAGACAGGGAGGATGGGAAGGACAGACCAGAGAGAGAGACAGGGAGGATGGGAAGGAGGGAGATAGACAGAGAGAGAGACAGGGAGGATGGGAAGGAGGGAGATAGACAGAGAGAGATAAATGGAGCGAAGCAAGAGATATAGATGTCGAGAAAGAGAAGCAGAAAAAGAGTGGGAACATGGCTCCCTTACGGTGCAAATAGAGGCTCATTTTATCAGGCAGTTTAGTGACAATACGGTCCTAACCAGACACCATGGAGATTACGGTCCTAACCAGACACCATGGAGATTACGGTCCTACCCAGACACCATGGAGATTACGGTGCTACCCAGACACCATGGAGATTACGGTCCTAACCAGACACCATGGAGATTACGGTCCTAACCAGACACCATGGAGATTACGGTGCGACCCAGACACCATGGAGATTACGGTGCTACCCAGAAACCATGGAGAATACGGTCCTAACCAGACACCATGGAGATTACGGTGCTAACCAGACACCATGGAGATTACGGTGCTACCCAGACACCATGGAGATTACGGTCCTAACCAGACAACATGGAGATTACGGTCCTAACCAGACACCATGGAGATTACGGTCCTAACCAGACACCATGGAGATTACGGTCCTAACCAGACACCATGGAGATTACGGTCCTAACCAGACACCATGGAGATTACGGTCCTAACCAGACACCATGGAGATTACGGTGCTAACCAGACACCATGGAGATTACGGTGCTACCCAGACACCATGGAGATTACGGTGCTAACCAGACACCATGGAGATTACGGTCCTAACCAGACACCATGGAGATTACGGTGCTAACCAGACACCATGGAGATTACGGTGCTACCCAGACACCATGGAGATTACGGTCCTAACCAGACACCATGGAGATTACGGTCCTAACCAGACACCATGGAGATTACGGTCCTAACCAGACACCATGGAGATTACGGTCCTAACCAGACACCATGGAGATTACGGTCCTAACCAGACACCATGGAGATTACGGTGCTAACCAGACACCATGGAGATTACGGTGCTAACCAGACACCATGGAGATTACGGTCCTAACCAGACACCATGGAGATTACGGTCCTAACCAGACACCATGGAGATTACGGTGCTAACCAGACACCTTGGAGATTACGGTGCTACCCAGACACCATGGAGATTACAGTCCTAACCAGACACCATGGAGATTACGGTGCTACCCAGACACCATGGAGATTACGGTCCGACCCAGACACCATGGAGATTACGGTGCTACCCAGACACCATGGGGATTACGGTCCTAACCAGACACCATGGAGATTACGGTCCTAACCAGACACCATGGAGATTACGGTGCTACCCAGACACCATGGAGATTACGGTCCTAACCAGACACCATGGAGATTACGGTGCTACCCAGACACCATGGAGATTACGGTCCTAACCAGACACCATGGAGATTACGGTCCTAACCAGACACCATGGAGATTACGGTGCTACCCAGACACCATGGAGATTACGGTCCTAACCAGACACCATGGAGAATACGGTCCTAACCAGACACCATGGAGATTACGGTCCTAACCAGACACCATGGAGATTACGGTCCTAACCAGACACCATGGAGAAAACGGTCCTAACCAGAGACCATTTGAAAGAACAGAGTTGGTCTGAAAGAACAGAGTTGGTTTGAAAGAACAGTTGGTCTGACAGGCAGGGCTCAGACACAGAATGAGGACACAGACAGACCCAGACATACATAGGTTCAGACTAGACTATGCACCGTGCCTTTCAACAGTCTCAAGGGGGATGCCACAAATAGGCACAGTAAGTCCCTCTCACAGACCGAATGGACTGACAATATCACTGCTATGAATGACCTCATATAGGCTACTGTGTTACAAGTGGATAGTGCCGGATCTGGGTTCAAATAGTATTTGAAGAACTTTCCTGGCACAATGGAACAAGTAGAATTGTCGCAAAAGTATGAATGATTTCAAACACTATTTGAAGCCAGGTCTTCTGCTAGTACTGCTTTAGCAAGGACACATTCTGTACTACTGCATTAGCCAGGACACATTCTGTACTACTGCATTAGCCAGGACACATTCTGATACTACTGCATTAGCCAGGACACATTCTGTACTACTGCATTAGCCAGGACACATTCTGTACTACTGCATTAGCCAGGACACATTCTGTACTATTGCATTAGCCAGGACACATTCTGTACTACTGCATTAGCCAGGACACATTCTGTACTACTGCATTAGCCAGGACACATTCTGTACTACTGCATTAGCCAGGACACATTCTGTACTACTGCATTAGCCAGGACACATTCTGTACTACTGCATTAGCCAGGACACATTCTGTACTACTGCATTAGCCAGGACACATTCTGTACTACTGCATTAGCCAGGACACATTCGGATACTACTGCATTAGCCAGGACACATTCTGTACTACTGCATTAGCCAGGACACATTCTGTACTACTGCATTAGCCAGGACACATTCTGTACTACTGCATTAGCCAGGACACATTCTGTACTACTGCATTAGCCAGGACACATTCTGTACTACTGCATTAGCCAGGACACATTCTGTACTACTGCATTAGCCAGGACACATTCTGATACTACTGCATTAGCCAGGACACATTCTGTACTACTGCATTAGCCAGGACACATTCGGATACTACTGCATTAGCCAGGACACATTCTGTACTACTGCATTAGCCAGGACACATTCTGTACTACTGCATTAGCCAGGACACATTCTGTACTACTGCATTAGCCAGGACACATTATGTACTACTGCATTAGCCAGGACACATTCTGTACTACTGCATTAGCCAGGACACATTCTGTACTACTGCATTAGCCAGGACACATTCTGTACTACTGCATTAGCCAGGACACATTCTGTACTACTGCATTAGCCAGGACACATTCTGTACTACTGCATTAGCCAGGACACATTCTGTACTACTGCATTAGCCAGGACACATTCTGTACTACTGCATTAGCCAGGACACATTCTGTACTACTGCATTAGCCAGGACACATTCTGTACTACTGCATTAGCCAGGACACATTCTGTACTACTGCATTAGCCAGGACACATTCTGTACTACTGCATTAGCCAGGACACATTCTGTACTACTGCATTAGCCAGGACACATTCTGTACTACTGCATTAGCCAGGACACATTCTGTACTACTGCATTAGCCAGGACACATTCTGTACTACTGCATTAGCCAGGCCACATTCTGTACTACTGCATTAGCCAGGACACATTCTGATACTACTGCATTAGCCAGGACACATTCTGATACTACTGCATTAGCCAGGACACATTCTGTACTACTGCATTAGCCAGGACACATTCTGTACTACTGCATTAGCCAGGACACATTCTGTACTATTGCATTAGCCAGGACACATTCTGTACTACTGCATTAGCCAGGACACATTCTGTACTACTGCATTAGCCAGGACACATTATGTACTACTGCATTAGCCAGGACACATTCTGATACTACTGCATTAGCCAGGACACATTCTGTACTACTGCATTAGCCAGGACACATTCTGTACTACTGCATTAGCCAGGACACATTCTGTACTACTGCATTAGCCAGGACACATTCTGTACTACTGCATTAGCCAGGACACCGGCTGTGTGTATGTGTATGTGTGTGTGTGTGTGTGTGTGTGTGTGTGTGTGTGTGTGTGTGTGTGTGTGTGTGTGTGTGTGTGTGTGTGTGTGTGTGTGTGTGTGTTTATGTGTGAGAGAGTGTATGTGTGTGTGTGTGTGTGTGTGTGTGTGTGTGTGTGTGTGTGTGTGTGTGTGTGTGTGTGTGTGTGTGTGTGTGTGTGTGTGTGTGTGTGTGTGTGTGTGTGTTCATCTCAGCTACAGAAGTAATCACTGCATTTCCCAGAACAAACAGAAGCAGGGCAGAAAGAACCGCCGCAGAGGAGAGAGAGAGAGAGACGAGATGAGATGCAGGGGGAAAGAGAGTGAAGAAGGGAGAGAGAGAGAGAGAGAGAGAGAGAGAGAGAGAGAGAGAGAGAGAGAGTGAGAGGGTAATAGAGAGAGATAGAGAGAAAGACAGAGGGAGAGAGGGATATAGAGAGATAGAGAGGGATAGAGAGAGATAGAGAGAAAGACAGAGGGAGAGAGGGATAGAGAGAGGGAGAAAATCCAATGTTAGCTCATCAACAAACAAGCGATGCTATGAATATTGTCATTAGCCCCTGAGGGCAACGCCATGTCTCTCTTTCTTGTCGTCTCTCTCTCGCTCTGTTACTCTTCTCTTCATATCTCTCACTCTTCTTTTCTCTCCATCTCCATCTTTCATTCCAATACCCTCTCTCTATAATTCCCTCTTTATTAACCTTTCTGTTACCATTCTTTCTCTCTCGCTTCTCTCTCCACCTCTCCATCTCTCCCTCCACCTCTCCATCTCTCTCTCCACCTCTCCATCTCTCCATCTCTCCCTCCACCTCTCCATCTCTCCCTCCACCTCTCCATCTCTCTCTCTCTCGCACTCTCCTTGGCAGTTTGACTTCAAAGCCGACTCCCCAGCTGCATGGTAGCAGGCTAGCAGGCAGGATAAAGGTTAACAATATGTTGACTGTACCACGTGTCACAGATCTCCCTGTTATGTGTTCATCACTGTCAGAGCAGCTCTGGAACTAGATGGGAAGAAATGGAACCCTATTCCCTGTCCAGGGAACCATAGGAAATAGGGTGCCCTTTGTGACAGGTGGAAATGTAATGAAGATTTGTGTCGTGGTAGGCAGTGACTATAGGAAGTGACTGTAACACATCACGGCGCTGGAAGCAACGACTCTGGCATGACATCTGGCCACTGAATGTTACCGAGCAGCGACGTAGTGTGTTGCGGAAGCCTGATCAAAGAAAAACATATTTTGGGCCGCCACCATCAAACACATGTGCAAGTCAGTGATATGATCCTTGAATACACACAGGTTGGCATGTCTATTGAATGAGAGAGCGAGAGAGAGAGAGAGAGAGAGAGAGAGAGAGAGAGAGAGAGAGAGAGAGAGAGAGAGAGAGAGAGAGAGAGAGAGAGAGAAAAAAAAAGAGAGAGAGAGAGAGAGAGAAAAAAAGAGAGAGAGGCCCAGAAGACCCAACAAGCCTATTTCCAGAACCATAGGGAGTGGGAGAGAGGCCAGGCCTGTCTACGAGTAGCCCAGGCTGAGAGATACTCTCTGGAGAGACTGCAGGGGATAAGAGGCCCCAGCAAAAACAGAGAAGAGCTCTCTATCACGTCAGCACTCCAATCACAGCCTAATCCCTTCTTACTACACCCACTGCTATAGCAAGGAGAGAGGGGGAGGGAGGGAGAGAAAGAGGGAAAGGGCACGGAGGGAGGGAGGGGGAAAGGGCAGGGGCAGGGAGGGAGAGAGGGAGAAAGAGAGGGCAAATGGTAAAAGGAGGTAGAGGGCGGTAGAAGAAATGAGGAAGAGAGAAGAGA
The DNA here is from genome assembly GCF_016432855.1 of Salvelinus namaycush. Lineage (NCBI taxonomy): Eukaryota > Metazoa > Chordata > Actinopteri > Salmoniformes > Salmonidae > Salvelinus > Salvelinus namaycush. The sequence continues at coordinate 33,444,929 of NC_052330.1, forward strand.
AAGCGATAGGGAGGAAAAAAGTATAAATGAAAGGAGAGGAAGAGATAAGGAGAGTTTTCAGTGGTTTTGTAACAGATTCTCATGCTTACATAATTGGTTTGGTGGTCTAACAGTGTGACGCAGCTGTACCAGGGGAGCGATAAGAGCTACACACAAAACCAAAATAGGTCTGGTCAAAAGTAGTGCACTACATAAGGAATAGGGTGGCTCTGGTCAAAAGTAGTGCACTACATAAGGAATAGGGTGGCTCTGGTCAAAAGTAGTGCACTACATAAGGAATAGGGTGCCTCTGGTCAAAAGTAGTGCACTACATAAGGAATAGGGTGGCTCTGGTCAAAAGTAGTGCACTACATAAGGAATAGGGTGCCAATTGGGACGCTGGCCTATCCTCTTTTACTATCCAGGTCAGCTGACATAGAGCTAAGTAATGAACGCAATAGGAGAGAGGGAAACCTTTAACACTGACTTTTTTATCAAATGAATGTGCTTTATTATGAATGCCATGACAGAGCAATCTGCTGTTGAAGCTAAAATGCAGCAATCAAAACGAATGATATTATTAGACATATAGTCAGATAATTTGGCCAATATAAATGGATTGCTTTCTATCCAGTTGCCAATTCCAAACGTACAGTACAGTAGCTCGCCAGGCTTTAGGCTGGGAGAGAGAGACACAATGGACCCCTCTACTTATGTGAAATATGCTAAATGTCTTTTTTTATCCATTTTAGAATAAGGCTGTAACGTAACAAAATACGGAAAAAGTGAAGGGGTCTGAACATTTTTCTGAATGCACTGTATGTGTATGTGACCAATATATTTTCATTTCATTTGAGTACTCCACTATAGTTCCACTAATGTAATCTCTTACGGGACCAACACACCTGATTCAACTAAATCAAGTAGACCGACTGAATCAGTTGTGCTTTTACTGAAAAAGAAAGAGAGATAAAGAGAGAGGGAGAGAGACAGAAAGAGAGAGAGATAAAGAAAGAGAGAGAGAGAGAGAGAGAGAGAGAGCAAGAGAGAGAGAGAAAAGAAGGAGAGATAAAGAGAGAGAGAGAGAGAGAGAGAGAGAGAGAGAGAGAGAGAGAGAGAGAGAGAGAGAGAGAGAGAGAGAAATATAGAGATAAGGGAGAAGGAGAGGCAGAAGCACAGAGAGAAAGACAGAAAGCGAAAGAGAGAGAGATTGTTGACTAATTGAATCAGGTGTGCCAGAGCTAATAAATGGAGCTCAGGAAAAGGTTTGGAACACTGTCTGGTCGATAGAGGGGCTCAATAAAGGGTGAGATAAAGGGGGTGTGATAGAGAGGGTGAGATAGAGGGGGTGTGATAGAGGGGGTGAGATAGAGGAGGCGAGATAAATAGGTTGAGATGGAGGGGGTGACATAGAGGGGGCTCCATAGAGGGGTGAGATGAAGGGGGTGAGATAGAGGGGGCTTCATAGAGGGGGAGAGACAGAGGGGGCTCCATAGAGGGGACTCCATAGAGGGGACTCCATAGAGGGGTGAGATGAAGGGGGTGAAATAGAGGGGGCTTCATAGAGGGGGAGAGACAGAGGGGGCTCCATAGAGGGGACTCCATAAAGGGGGTGAGATAAAGGGGGTGAGATAGAGGGTGGAGATAAATGGGGTGAGATAGAGGGGGCTCCATAGAGGGGGGAGAGATAGTGCTTGTGCAAACTATTGACATGAAATTACTTTGCTGAAAAAAACGCTGTACAGCAGCAACATACAAACCATAATCTGATGAGTGGTGTGTGTGTGTGTGTGTGTGCGGCGTGCCTACGTACATGGGTGAGGGATGAAGTGGTGGATGAAAGGAAGCGAGGAGGAGAGGGGATGAGATAGATAGATGGGGCAGATGGACGAGTGGAGATCAGTGAAAGAGGATTATGCCACATTGTCAAATCATCATCTATCGCACTCATAACATCAGTCCCCACTCAGACACGGGAAAGTACTGTACACCCACAGCACCACTACATCAGGAAGTACTGTACACCCACAGCACCGCTACATCAGGAAGTACTGTACACCCACAGCACCGCTACATCAGGAAGTACTGTACACCCACAGCACCGCTACATCAGGAAGTACTGTACACCCACAGCACCGCTACATCAGGAAGTACTGTACACCCACAGCACCGCTACATCAGGAAGTACTGTACACCCACAGCACCGCTACATCAGGAAGTACTGTACACCCACAGCACAGCTACATCAGGAAGTACTGTACACCCCCAGCACCGCTACATCAGGAAGTACTGTACACCCACAGCACCACTACATCAGGAAGTACTGTACACCCACAGCACAGCTACATCAGGAAGTACTGTACACCCACAGCACCGCTACATCAGGAAGTACTGTACACCCACAGCACAGCTACATCAGGAAGTACTGTACACCCACAGCACCGCTACATCAGGAAGTACTGTACACCCACAGCACCACTACATCAGGAAGTACTGTACACCCACAGCACCACTACATCAGGAAGTACTGTACACCCACAGCACCACTACATCAGGAAGTACTGTACACCCACAGCACCACTACATCAGGAAGTACTGTACACCCACCACACTCCGAGAGCCTTGAGATGAGCTTCTAAACCTCAGTCCCATGTGTGGAAAGAAGAAGCTGTGCCACTATAGCAATAGTTTCCTTACTTACCATCTGTGTGTGTGTGGACTTCTGTGCTCCAAATGCCAACTCCTGCAGCTCAGAACAATGGCAGCACCATGGAAAGCACAGTAAACAAGTGGACGTTGCAGAATCTAATTCCAATAGAGTTACAAAGAGCTGCAACCACCATGTCATGTGTTCCAGAACTGTTTCAGTACCATGAATCGTTCCACACTAAACACAACAAGCCCTCACAGTCTCATTGCAGAATTAGACGTTGAACAGCATTCTCATGTAGGTGTTCCTCTTGTCCAGGTGGGAGAGGGAAGTGTGCAGTTCAGTAGAGATTCCGTCATCTGCGGATTTGTCGGAACGGTTTGGAGTGGGTCCAGGGTATCTGGTATGATGGTGTTGATATGAGCCATGCCAGCCTTTCAAAGCATTTCATGGCTGCAGATGTAAGTGCTACGGGGCGGTAGTCATTTAGACAGGTTACCTTGGCGTTCTTAGGTACAAGCTATGTTTAATTGGAACAGGATCCGGCACCTCTCAGTTTTGGGCTGTTTCATTCCGGAACCCATTTGCCAGGATCCGGTACCTCTCGTGGCATGAAAAATAAATTTCACTGTTTGCAATGTAAACATGTGAATCATTTTTAATTCAAGTTGACTCCTCTGTAATTCTCCTGGCTGCTCCTTAAAACACTTAACGTGAAAATGGCCCTGATATTCTAAGAATTGATTCGTGTTGTGCCGGGCCGGGTTCATGGTTTGCACAACATTGTAGCCTATATAGACCAACGCGTGGTCATTACTGTGGTGAGAGAGAGAATCGCACCTGTATCTCTCATAGAACTAGAATGAGAATCACTTTCTATGATCTCTCTCCCTCTCTCTGCTCTGATAGACGTGAGCCTGCAACTCTCATCTCTTCAGCGTTGCACTTCATTTACTTCCTTACAGAATCATAGCTGTGGGAAGGCTGCTGGAAATACTGCAGCACCACTGATAAAGTGAAATACATTTGCCAAAGTTATAGAATTACTGCTGTCTGTTCAGAATGAAATGAAATCATTCAGAATACACCAGGAATAGGTCTATAATTTAGCCACAGAGGATCGCTAGCTTTAACAAATATATATATATATATATATATCCTATATCCTATATCCTATAGCCTTTCGCAATATTTCAAATAAAATCGTGGGAAAACACAGGTTGGAAATGAAATGGCTCCTGCTGAAAAGAGAAGTTTCTAATCTGTATGTAAGAGGCTCTAGATTTGTTTTGCCTCTAGTTGCACAGGTGACATGCTGGTAAAAATTAGGTAAGACACATCTCACTTTCCCTGCATTAAAATCACCAGCCACTAGAAGCAATGCCTCTGGATGTGCATTTTCTAGTTTGCTTACGGCCCTACACAGCTCATTGAGTGTGGTCTTAGTGCCAGCATCGGTTTATGGTGGTAAATGGACAGCTTTGAAAAATATAGATGGAAAACTATCTTGTTAAATTGTATGGTCTGCAGTTTATCATGAGGTAATCTAACTAAGGAGAGAAAAAGCTTGAGACTTTCTTAACCCCTAGAGTCCATTAAATCTAATAAACAAAATAATACAGTTTAAGCTAGAGGTTTTTGTATTGGTTGCGTCTCAATCCGCCGTCAAATTTCTGCAACTGAAAGGAGACAGAGCTAGAGGAGTTTGTTAGACCATGAGACAAGCAGAAAATCTGTCTTCTCGAAACATCGTCTGTAGCGTCCGAACGGTTTGGCAAAACTATTATGACCCCTCTGTGGAAAGATGACTTTCACGAAACCAATTGTGTTCTCTGTTTTGCTCTATGACCCCCACAAGCGTTTTGGGACTCGTCTGAAGTCGGTACAGCCCATCTGTCAACTTCTGTCTGTAGTGTCCGAACAGCTTGGGGCTACACACAATATGGTGAGACTCTCACGAACACGTACTGGTCCGGGGTGCGCAGAACATCCGCAGTCGCCGACTCGTTGAAGTATGACAGCACCATGGACAGCAGTGGTTACTAACCCCAGTGTTGGAGAGACAGCAGTGGTTACTAACCCCAGTGTTGGAGAGACAGCAGTGGTTACTAACCCCAGTGTTGGAGAGACAGCAGTGGTTACTAACCCCAGTGTTGGAGAGACAGCAGTGGTTACTAACCCCAGTGTTGGAGAGACAGCAGTGGTTACTAACCCCAGTGTTGGAGAGACAGCAGTGGTTACTAACCCCAGTGTTGGAGAGACAGCAGTGGTTACTAACCCCAGTGTTGGAGAGACAGCAGTGGTTACTAACCCCAGTGTTGGAGAGACAGCAGTGGTTACTAACCCCAGTGTTGGAGAGACAGCAGTGGTTACTAACCCCAGTGTTGGAGAGACAGCAGTGGTTACTAACCCCAGTGTTGGAGAGACAGCAGTGGTTACTAACCCCAGTGTTGGAGAGACAGCAGTGGTTACTAACCCCAGTGTTGGAGAGACAGCAGTGGTTACTAACCCCAGTGTTGGAGAGACAGCTGAGAGTGAAAGCCTGTTTCACAAATCTGGTTCAACTAATGAATTGTTCATCAAGATTACAATTAGTTTGAATGTTTAATGCTTGGCCTTATGATGTTATACACACCAACACATAGTAACGTCAACAATCAACAACTTCAATAGCCTGCAGACAAACCTCTTTAGCCATTTGATAAATACAACTCTACCCTCCACTCTGACAGTACCCTAGCCGCACGCACGCACACGCACACGCACACACACACACACACACACACACACACACACACACACACACACACACACACACACACACACACACACACACACACACGGGTCCAAGGCTGGTTGGCTGGGTGTGAAAATGGTCTCCCCATGTCTGGCTCTAAGAGCTCAACTGCATTACGTTTTTATGAACTGTGATGTAGCAGTCAGAATGGTCACTGTCCATTAGACCCATCTGTGGAGGTCAGGATCTGACCCTGCTGGTCACGATCTGACCCTGCTGGTCTGCTGGATGAAACACTCCAGACTACCAACCATCTGTGCTCTCTAACACACACACAGACTCGAACACACACAGACATGTGCAGACACACACATCACCGGGGAGGGGAATGAAAGAGAAAAGAGAGAGAGAAGTGGCACAGGGAGAGCGAGGGAAGAAGAGGAAAACAGTCCAATTTGGGCCTCACATCTCTCTTCTCCTCTCTCCTCCTCACATCTCTCTTCTCCTCTCTCCTCCTCACATCTCTCTTCTCCTCTCCTCCTCTTCTCCTCTCCTCCTCTTCTCCTCTCTCCTCCTCACATCTCTTTTCTCCTCTCCTCCTCTTCTCCTCCTCTCCTCCTCCTCTCCTCTCTCCTCTCTCCTCTCTTCTCCTCTCTCATCCTCTCTCCTCTCTCCTCCTCTCTCCTCCTCCTCACCTCTCTCTTCTCTCCTCTCTCCTCCTCACATCTCTCTTCTCCTCTCCTCTTCTCCTCTCCTCCTCTTCTCCTCTCTCCTCCTCACATCTCTTTTCTCCTCTCCTCCTCTTCTCCTCCTCTCCTCCTCCTCTCCTCTCTCCTCTCTTCTCCTCTCTCATTATCTCTCTCCTCTCTCCTCCTCCTCACCTCTCTCTTCTCTTCTCTCTCCTCCTCCTCACCTCTCACTCCTCTCCTCCTCCTCTCTCCTCCTCTCCTCTCTCCTCCTCCTCTCCTCTCTCCTCCTCCTCCTCTCCACTCTCCCCCTCTCTCCTCCTCCTCTCCCTCTCCTCTCTCCTCCTCCTCTCTCCTCCTCTTCTCCTCCTCTAACCTATAGGCCAGTCTCCTCTCTCCTCTCTCCACCTCTCCCCTACCCTATAGGCCAGTCTCCTCTCTCCTCTCTCCTCTACCCTATAGGCCAGTCTCCTCTCTCCTCTACCCTATAGGCCAGCCTCCTCTCTCCTCTCTCCTCTACCCTATAGGCCAGTATCCTCTCTCCTCTACCCTATAGGCCAGTCTCCTCTCTCCTCTACCCTATAGGCCAGTCTCCTCTCTCCTCTACCCTATAGGCCAGTATCCTCTCTCCTCTACCCTATAGGCCAGTCTCCTCTCTCCTCTACCCTATATGCCAGTCTCCTCTCTCCTCTCTCCTCTACCCTATAGGCCAGTCTCCTCTCTCCTCTACCCTATAGGCCAGTCTCCTCTCTCCTCTACCCTATAGGCCAGTCTCCTCTCTCCTCTACCCTATAGGCCAGTATCCTCTCTCCTCTACCCTATAGGCCAGTATCCTCTCTCCTCTACCCTATAGGCCAGTATCCTCTCTCCTCTACCCTATAGGCCAGTCTCCTCTCTCCTCTACCCTATAGGCCAGGCTCCTCTCTCCTCTCTCCTATAGGCCAGTATCCTCTCTCCTGTACCCTATAGGCCAGTCTCCTCTCTCCTCTACTCTATATGCCAGTCTTCTCTCTCATCTCTCCTCTACCCCATAGGCCAGTCTCCTCTCTCCTCTACCCTATAGGCCAGTATCCTCTCTCCTCTACCCTATAGGCCAGTCTCCTCTCTCCTCTACCCTATATGCCAGTCTCCTCTCTCCTCTCTCCTCTACCCTATAGGCCAGTCTCCTCTCTCCTCTACCCTATAGGCCAGTCTCCTCTCTCCTCTACCCTATAGGCCAGTCTCCTCTCTCCTCTACCCTATAGGCCAGTATCCTCTCTCCTCTACCCTATAGGCCAGTATCCTCTCTCCTCTACCCTATAGGCCAGTATCCTCTCTCCTCTACCCTATAGGCCAGTCTCCTCTCTCCTCTACCCTATAGGCCAGTCTCCTCTCTCCTCTACCCTATAGGCCAGTATCCTCTCTCCTGTACCCTATAGGCCAGTCTCCTCTCTCCTCTACTCTATATGCCAGTCTTCTCTCTCATCTCTCCTCTACCCCATAGGCCAGTCTCCTCTCTCCTCTACCCTATAGGCCAGTCTTCTCTCTCCTCTCTCCTCTACCCCATAGGCCAGTCTCCTCTCTCCTCTACCCTATAGGCCAGTCTTCTCTCTCCTCTCTCCTCTACCCTATAGGCCAGTCTTCTCTCTCCTCTCTCCTCTACCCTATAGGCCAGTCTTCTCTCTCCTCTACCCTATAGGCCAGTCTCCTCTCTCCTCTACCCTATAGGCCAGTCTCCTCTCTCCTCTACCCTATAGGCCAGTCTCCTCTCTCCTCTACCCTATAGGCCAGTCTTCTCTCTCCTCTCTCCTCTACCCTATAGGCCAGTCTCCTCTCTCCTCTACCCTATAGGCCAGTCTCCTCTCTCCTCTACCCTATAGGCCAGTCTCCTCTCTCCTCTACCCTATAGGCCAGTCTCCTCTCTCCTCTACCCTATAGGCCAGTCTTCTCTCTCCTCTCTCCTCTACCCTATAGGCCAGCCTCCTCTCTCCTCTACCCTATAGGCCAGTCTCCTCTCTCCTCTACCCTATAGGCCAGTCTCCTCTCTCCTCTACCCTATAGGCCAGTCTCCTCTCTCCTCTACCCTATAGGCCAGTCTCCTCTCTCCTCTACAGATCTGGAACAGATAGGAAACCAGATGAGGTGAGACATTAGAGTCAGAGAGCTCTGAGGAATGAAGACCTTCTGCTGTTGCTCTGATCATGAAACATTATGATGAAACACTGTTGTTTACAGCTGGACACGTTACCAAGGACATATGACAAGGAGTCTACACACACACACAAACACACACACACACACACACACACACACACACACACACACACACATACACACATACACACACATACACACACACACACACACACACACACACACACACACACACACACACACACACACACACACACACACACACACACATACACATACACATACACATACACACACATACACACACACACACACACACACACACACACACAACCACAGACACGTGCCAAGGCAGGTGGACCTTTACAGTCAAAGACCTCTGTCATTCATTTATCTGATAGATGCGTCATGTTTCATGTGTTTCAATCCGCCGTGTCCTAATATACTCAGAAGAGATGATGAGCCAGAGGACTATGTATTTTGGTGATGTAAGAGCATTGTACTGTTTCCTGTCTGTCTGGGTGTGTCACCGTTAGATAAAGGGCATGATGTGACGTGGAGAAGACCCATTTGGTTGTCTTTCTGATCCGTGATTTCTGTTGATTTCTGTTGTTTTGCTTGATATGTTTGTCTGCATGTGTCGCTGTGTGTCTCTCTGTGTGTCTCTCTGTGTGTCTCTCTGTGTGTCTCTCTGTGTGCCTCGGTGTGTGTCTCTCTGTGTGTCTCTCCGTGTGTCTCTCTGTGTGTCTCTCTGTGTGTCTCTCTGTGTGCCTCTGTGTGTGTCTCTTTGTGTGTCTCTCTGTGTGCCTCTGTGTGTGTCTCTCTGTGTGTCTCTATGTGTGTCTCTCCGTGTGTCTCTCTGTGTGCCTCTGTGTGTGTGTCTCTCTGTGTGTCTCTCTGTGTGTATCTCTGTGTGTGTGTCTCTATGTGTGTTTTTAGTTTAGTTTTGGTATTTCAGGCTGAATCACCAGGCTTGGCTTCGTGGGGGAAACATCTCACAGGCTCTCTATCCGATCTGGTGGAGTCTCAGAGTAGCACCAGAGTTATTTCAGCTCCAGAGAGGTGAGGCTCCTCCAGGGCCAGTGGAGGGTGGCTCCAGGTTTTGGGGAAGATCTAAAAGATACATGTTTTTGACCACTCACCTGGCTCTCTTTTAATATTGACAATTATCAGAACAATAATGTGGAATGAAACCGGCTTTCATTATCAACTGTGTGTGTGTGTGTGTGTGTGTGTGTGTGTGTGTGTGTGTGTGTGTGTGTGTGTGTGTGTGTGTGTGTGTGTGTGTATGCTTTGATTATATCTCTCCCACTTCTACATGTGCATGCGGTCAGACAGAAACATACACACATTCAGTCAGTCACGCACACACCTAACCTGTTAATTTATTTCCCAGAATTCATTGAACACATGCCCAATGTCTTTTGGTGATTGGCCCTCAGCTGAAGAGGCTAGATAAGTCCCCCCCTCTCGCTCTCCTTCTCTCCTTCTCTCTCTCCCCCCTGGCTAAAATTATGCAATGAGGTCAGAAGTGTGGTATTTGGCCAATATACCACGGCTAAGGGATGTTCTTGTGCACTACGCAACGCTGAGTGCCTGGATACAGTCCTTAGACAGGGTGTATTGGCCATATACAACAAACCCCCGAGGTGCCTTATCGCCATTTTAAACTGGTCATCAACGTAATTAGAGCAGTAAAAATAAATGTTTCGTCATAACCGTGGTATACGGTCTGATAAACCACAGCTGTCAGCCAATGAGCATTCAGGGCTCAAATCACCCAGTTCATAAATCCAGATAAATCCCACATGTGCAGGGTAATTATTCGGGTAGCTGAGTGCCCACTCCGCTGTCTACGTCGCTGCTGAGCTGAGTGCTCCAGTGCCACTCTCCCCCTGCTTATTATTCACTCTCCCCCTGCTTATTATTCACTCTCCCCCTGCTTATTATTCACTCTCCCCCTGCTTATTATTCACTCTCCCCCTGCTTATTATTCACTCTCCCCCTGCTTATTATTCACTCTCCCCCTGCTTATTATTCACTCTCCCCCTGCTTATTATTCACTCTCCCCCTGCTTATTATTCACTCTCCCCCTGCTTATTATTCACTCTCCCCCTGCTTATTATTCACTCTCCCCCTGCTTATTATTCACTCTCCCCCTGCTTATTATTCACTCTCCCCCTGCTTATTATTCACTCTCCCCCTGCTTATTATTCTTCTTAGCTGATGAGTTACATGCAGCTATTTACTCTCTCCACAATATCAGCATATATGGCATCACTGTGGCAAAATGAAGCCGCCCATTGTCAGACTCTTTTGCCCGGTCAGGATACACACTCGGCTGCCTAGATCATCTGCCCAGAGGTGGAACGCAGCACGACACAGACAGTCTAATTAGCGGTTGAATGTTATTTTTTCATCATAATTGCAGACGTTGGCTAAGCTGCGCAGGAGGCAGAAAGGTAATCAAGTAGTGTTCTTTTATTTCCAGGAACTGTGATATGGCAGCAACTATAAAGATTAGCCTACATCATCACACAAAATGCTGATCGTTTTTTCTCCAATGTGTAGGGACTGCATCCTGCTTGTGTAGCTGCAATGTCTGTTCCAACAGACAGACAGAGAAGGTTGTGGCCTTCATAATATATGTTCTGGAATGTCTGTTCCAACAGACAGACAGAGAAGGTTGTGGCCTTCATAATATATGTTTTGGAATGTCTGTTCCAACAGACAGACAGAGAAGGTTGTGGCCTTCATAATATATGTTTTGGAATGTCTGTTCCAACAGACAGACAGAGAAGGTTGTGGCCTTCATAATATATGTTTTGGAATGTCTGTTCCAACAGACAGACAGAGAAGGTTGTGGCCTTCATAATATATGTTTTGGAATGTCTGTTCCAACAGACAGACAGAGAAGGTTGTGGCCTTCATAATATATGTTTTGGAATGTCTGTTCCAACAGACAGACAGAGAAGGTTCTGGCCTTCATAATATATGTTCTGGAATGTCTGTTCCAACAGACAGACAGAGAGGGTTGTGGCCTTCATAATATATGTTCTGGAATGTCTGTTCCAACAGACAGACAGAGAAGGTTCTTCATAATATATGTTCTGGAATGTCTGTTCCAACAGACAGACAGAGAAGGTTCTGGCCTTCATAATATATGTTTTGGAATGTTCGTTCAAATTCGCCACAGGGTTTTTATTACAGCTCTTCAGAATTATGAGCCAGAGACATAGGCTACGTCACCATGGTTCAGAAGAGGGTGAGTAGAGAGGGTGAGTAGAGAGGGTGAGTAGAGAGGGTGAGTAGAGAGGGTGAGTAAAGAGGGTGAGTAGAGAGGGTGAGTAAAGAGGGAACCCTGAAGGAAGGGGCAGTGTGAGCAGCAGCTACATTAGAAAAAAAACTACTGTGTTTGTGTTTGACCATTGCCTGCCTGTGTTTGACCATTACCTGCCTGTGTTTGACCGTTGCCTGCCTGTGTTTGACCGTTGCCTGCCTGTGTTTGACCGTTGCCTGCCTGTGTTTGACCGTTGCCTGCCTGTGTTTGACCGTTGCCTGCCTGTGTTTGACCGTTGCCTGCCTGTGTTTGACCGTTGCCTGCCTGTGTTTGACCGTTGCCTGCCTGTGTTTGACCGTTACCTGCCTGTGTTTGACCGTTGCCTGCCTGTGTTTGACCGTTGCCTGCCTGTGTTTGACCGTTGCCTGCCTGTGTTTGACCGTTACCTGCCTGTGTTTGACCGTTGCCTGCCTGTGTTTGACCGTTGCCTGCCTGTGTTTGACCGTTGCCTGCCTGTGTTTGACCGTTGCCTGCCTGTGTTTGACCGTTGCCTGCCTGTGTTTGACCGTTACCTGCCTGTGTTTGACCGTTACCTGCCTGTGTTTGACCGTTGCCTGCCTGTGTTTGACCGTTGCCTGCCTGTGTTTGACCGTTGCCTGCCTGTGTTTGACCGTTACCTGCCTGTGTTTGACCGTTGCCTGCCTGTGTTTGACCGTTGCCTGCCTGTGTTTGACCGTTACCTGCCTGTGTTTGACCGTTACCTGCCTGTGTTTGACCGTTGCCTGCCTGTGTTTGACCGTTGCCTGCCTGTGTTTGACCGTTGCCTGCCTGTGTTTGACCGTTGCCTGCCTGTGTTTGACCGTTGCCTGCCTGTGTTTGACCGTTACCTGCCTGTGTTTGACCGTTGCCTGCCTGTGTTTGACCGTTGCCTGCCTGTGTTTGACCGTTGCCTGCCTGTGTTTGACCGTTGCCTGCCTGTGTTTGACCGTTGCCTGCCTGTGTTTGACCGTTACCTGCCTGTGTTTGACCGTTGCCTGCCTGTGTTTGACCGTTGCCTGCCTGTGTTTGACCGTTGCCTGCCTGTGTTTGACCATTAGCTACCTGGGGGAGGCATCCCCCCTTGACCGTTGCTGCCTGTGTTTGACCGTTGCCTGCCTGTGTTTGACCGTTGCCTGCCTGTGACCACGATTCCTGCCTTCTGCGAAGACTTAAAAAACATCTGCTGCGCTCTGCGTGTGAATCTACACCTTTTTCTCCCTGAGTATTCATTACAATATGTTGTTTAATACAACATGTAGACTGATGAGCGCTTCTTTCAGTCACCTTTTCATGTTGTTTATTAAAATGCGTTTCATTCAAATCATATGGTAGGTCCAGGTGGTCACAAAAATAGATGGGTGTTGGTTAAATGGTGATTTTAATAATGGAGCGAATTTGGAGCATCAGTTTCTTTTTTCTGAGTGGGGAACGTTTTTTAGCTGAGAGGTTGGAAAGGATGTGGAGGGATGGAGCGGTGAGCAAGCACCCTGAGAGAGGAGTTTCCAACCGCTCACATACTCTGATCCGTAGCCACGGCCTATCTAACTCCGCCGTTGGGAATGAGTTGTAAACAAGCATTATCACGGTTAAATCTTATTTTTGCCGCATATGACAAGTAACATTTTATTTGATCTGACCTATGAGTAATCCCACACCCAGCCAATCACTTCCTGGAAAATAACTACACAAATCTTTAGTAGACCCTTTATTTCTATAAAGAGTTCACCAAGCAGGGCCAGAGAAAATAGCCATTCACCAAACACATACCCTGCACACAATAATTAGTCATTAGGACATCACTAAATGGTCGCCCGAATGGTCGTCCATGGTCCCATGGAGGTTTTGTCTAGTTCCCGGTTGGTCCCGGGGACGTTGTGTCATGGTCCCCTAGAGGTTTTGTCTAGTTCCCGGTTGGTCCCGGGGACGTTGTGTCATGGTCCCCTGGAGGTTTTGTCTAGTTCCCGGTTGGTCCCGGGGACGTTGTGTCATGGTCCCCTAGAGGTTTTGTCTAGTTCCCGGTTGGTCCCGGGGACGTTGTGTCATGGTCCCCTAGAGGTTTTGTCTAGTTTCCGGTTGGTCCCGGGGACGTTGTGTCATGGTCCCCTGGAGGTTTTGTCTAGTTCCCGGTTGGTCCCGGGGACGTTGTGTCATGGTCCCCTAGAGGTTTTGTCTAGTTTCCGGTTGGTCCCGGGGACGTTGTGTCATAATTCCCTGGAGGTTTTGTCTAGTTCCTGATTTGTCCCAGGGCAGTCACCTGATGGTTGCAAAGAATCTAACCAGGGCATGCATAAGTGTCCTTACACATCCCCCCTTGTTACTGTTGGCAAGCCCATCAAAGGCCCCGATTGGTGAACCACTGATCCAGTCATAGCTCTTGGCAATGTTAAGGACACCCACATAGTGCTAATCAACAGTATTTTCAACTTATACAGTTGACACACTTTGACTACATTTTGTATGCTTATTCATACAGTAATTATTATTTAACATGTCCTCCCCTGGAATTTGAACTCATAACCTCTTGGTGCAGGGCATTCCGATCTTCCTTCTATGCCACCATGTCTGTATCAATGACTGATTTCACCTGTAGGCATATTCCTATACTGTAAAGTAAATCTCAGCTCTGTTAAAAGGAAAACAATAATATTTATTTAAGAGATTCAGGAGTAACATAAAAATAGAATAATATAACCCACCAACATTAATCAACTATACTGAAAACCCAAACTCAAATTGCTGAAATCAGTAAATCATATCAATTACAATAGTCAGTTTAACTTGTACCATAAAATACCAGTGCAGTTGGCATTCTTTTACTAAGTTTAGAGATATGTTATAGGTAATGAATATGTAGGAGATCCCACAAATCCAGAGGTTGTGAGTTCAAATCCCAGGTGGGGTCATATTGAAAAGTCACCACTGATCATGTCAAATGGAAACATATTGTCGTTGAGTAAAGATTTTAGCTGAACCTTAAAAAAAAACAATCAATTTCATGACTTTACTTATAATGGTTTGGGATACCTGGAACCATCACGTGACCAACGCATCCAGAGGACCATGACACAATGTCCCAAGAACATCTTAAAACCTTCCCGGGGATGTCTCCGGGATGTTTTGTCCCGGGGACAGGAACTAGACAAAACCTCTAGGGACAATGACACAGTGTACCAAGATTGTTCAGGGGACCATGACACAACATCCAAAGAACATCCCAAAAAAGTCCCGGAACAATCTGGGAACTATAAAAAGGTCCCCCAGAGGAGGCTCCCTTGGGAATATCACGCGACGTCCTAAGGACTAGAAAAATGAAAGTCCTGAGAACGTCCTAAAAAGGCCCTGACATGATCCTCAGCAATGTCCTGGGAACTTACAGAGTACTATATAAAGGTCCCCTAGACAACATTCATATGGTACCATCACGTGACGTCCTAAGGACTAGAAAAATGAAAGTCCTGAGAACGTCCTAAAAAAGGTCCTGACGTCCTAGGAACATACAGGTATCTTGACATTGGGATAACGTCGCGTTGAAACCCTTAAGGGACCTAATGGGAAACACCGCAGAATGTCCTTAGCACGTCCCTTGTTTGCTGGGTAGTGCAAATTGACTTCACCAGCCATAAACCTACAAGCTTTTGAATGATACCAAATTATAGCAAAAACATACATAAGTAAGGGATAATCAACGTGGGGCTATGCATTCTATGGACAATAAGGATCATTATTTTCCAGAGAACGCATAGAGCCCCGGTCCCTTTTATACCATGGCTATAATTTAACACATTTGCTGGTAGAACTGTGTTCATTTGCCAGTTATTTCTACTGAAATAACTAGCAAGTTTACTAGATAGCTACAGTAGATGCTGTGGTAAAAATCTTGCTAGTTTAGCTAACCAAACCATCAGTCCGAGCTTGCTATTATGAAAATCGAATTCAGCAATACCAATAATATTTTCAATTCGACTTTTGCTTTCAAAGGCAGCTTTTGCTTTCAAAAGCAGAAACGAGTATTCAACAATGTCATTGTATAACACCCAAAAATGTATTGACCACATACCACACTTAGAGAGACACAAATCAATGACCGGAACCCTGAAGGTATTCACTTTGTTTGTTTTTGTACTTGAAAGTCAGTGTGAACATGGATATTGTAAATCATTTAATAAAAAAGTATAACATTTCCATACCAACTGGGATAATTTATTAGATGTTTGCCTTCTGGCTGTATTTATATGAGATAGAAGATCTGTTTGATATACGGTATATTTTAAAGCAAGAAGTTGTGATCAATGAACCAAATACATATTATCTTATGTTTCTCATCTTTCTGTGGTTTTATTGCTTAGAATGTACATATGTGTCTGAACTGTGCGCCAGTAGTTCAAAAGAGACAGTTCGGTGCATTTAACATATCAATTCCTTTCACAAATACAAGCAGTGATGTCAATCTTTCCTCCACTTTGAGCCAGGAGAGATTGACATGCATTTTAATGTTAGCTCTCTGTGTACAACCAAGGGCCAGCCGTGCTGCCCTGTTCTGAGATTGACGTTGGAAGACACATTAATACACAGAGTCTCTCTCTCTCAGCTGATGGTTTGGGAGAGAGAGAGAGTACTCCCTCATTGACATGAAGGATAAATTCACTCAGCTGGAGGTAATGCAGTTGGAGCTGGAACAGCAGGTAACCACACTCCAATCAGCACAAAACATTGTCCAGCTCAACAACACCCCCTCAACCAGACCTGGAGAGAGACATACAGTTGAAGTCAGAAGTTTACATACACCTTACCCAAATACATTTGAACTCAGTTTTTCACAATTCCTGACATTTAATCCTGTTAGGTCAGTTAGGGTCACCACTTCATTTTAAGAATGTTTAAGAAATGTTAGAATAATAGTAGAGAGAATGATTTATTTCAGCTTTTATTTCTTTCATCACATTCCCAGTGAGGCAGAAGTTTACATACACTCAATTAGTATTTGGTAGCATTGCCTTTACATTGTTTAACTTGGGTCAAACGTTTTGGGTAGCTTTCAACAAGCTTGCCACAATAAGTTGGGTGAATTTTGGCCCATTCCCCCTGACAGAGCTGGTGTAACTGAGTCAGGTTTGTAGGCCTCCTTGGGTTAGGGTTAGAGTAATTATTTGACTTTGTTGTCCTTAAGCCATTTTGCCACAACTTTGGAAGTATGCTTGGGGTCATTGTCCATTTGGAAGACTCATCAAGCTTTGTCTTCCTGACTGATGTCTTGAGACGTTGCTTCAATATATTCACATAATTTTCCTTCCTCATGATGCCAAATATTTTGTGAAGTGCACCAGTCCCTCCTGCAGCAAAGCAACCCCACAACATGATGCTGCCACCCCCGTGCTTCACGGATGGGATGGTGTTCTTCGGCTTGTAAGCCTCCCCCTTTTTCCTCCAAACATAACGATGGTCATTATGGCCAAACAGTTCTATTTCTCGTTCATCAGCCTAGAGGACATTTCTCCAAAAGTACGATCTTTGTCCTCATGTGCAGTTGCAAAGAGTAGTCTGGCTTTTCTATGGCGGTTTTGGAGCAGTGGCATCTTCCTTGCTGAGTGACCTTTTAGATTATGTCGATACAGGACTCGTTTTACTGTGGATATAGATACTTGTGTGCCTGTTTCCTCCAGCATCTTCACAAGGTCCTTTGCTGTTGTTCTGGGATAGATTTGCACTTTTCGCACCAAAGTACGTTAATCTCTAGGAGATAGAACGCGTCTCCTTCCTAAGCGGTATGGCGGCTGCTTGGTCCCATGGTGTTTATACTTGCGTACTATTGTTTGTACAGATGAACATGGTACCTTCAGGCATTTGGAAATTGCTCCCAAGGATGAACCAGACTTGTGGAGGTCTACCATTTCTTTTATGGGGTCTTGGCTGATTTCTTTTGGTTTTCCCATGATGTCAAACAAGAGGCATTGAGTTTGAAGGTAGGCCTTGAAATACATCCACAGGTACACCTCCAATTGACTCAAATTATGTCAATTTGCCTATCAGAAGATTCTAAAGCCATGACATCATTTTCTGGAATTTTCCAAGCTGTTTAAAGGCACAGTCAGCTTAGTGTACGTAAACTTCTGACCCACTGAATTGTGATACAGTGAATTATAAGTGAAATAATATGTGTGTAAACAGTTGTTGGAAAAATCACTTGTGTCATGCACAAAGTAGATGTCCTAACCAACTTGACAAAACTATAGTTTGTTAACAAGACATTTGTGGAGTGGTTGAAAAACGGGTTTTAATGACTCCAACCTAAGTGTATGTAAACATCCGACTTCAACTGTATCTGCACTCTGTACTGTGGTGAGACCACATCAACAGATGTGAAAGGTGAAAGTGATCGAGGAGAAGGTGAGAATGATGACGTGTGACAGAGAACAACCCATTAGAGAGCTAGCCACCCCCGCAGAGAAGCCAGCAGAACAGCCTACCTCAGACCCTGACCAAATTCTCGACAACACAGCAGAACAGTCCGCCCCAGACCCTGACCAAAGTCTCGACAACACAGCAGAACAGTCTGCCCCAGACCCTGACCAAAGTCTCGACAACACAGCAGAACAGTCCGCCCCAGACCCTGACCAAAGTCTCGACAACACAGCAGAACAGTCCGCCCCAGACCCTGACCAAAGTCTCGACAACACAGCAGAACAGTCCGCCCCAGACCATGACTAAAGTCTCGACAACACAGCAGAACAGTCTGCCCCAGACCCTGACCAAAGTCTCGACAACACAGCAGAACAGTCTGCCCCAGACCCTGACCAAAGTCTCGACAACACAGCAGAACAGTCCGCCCCAGACCCTGACCAAAGTCTCGACACCACAGCAGAACAGTCCACCCCAGACCCTGACCAAAGTCTCGACAACACAGCAGAACAGTCCACCCCAGACCCTGACCATAGTGTTGACATCACAGCAAGACAGACAAATGAAGGGAAAGGGAGATACCTAGTCAGTTGTACAACTGAATGCCTTCAACTGAAATGTGTCTTCCGCATTTAATCCAACCCCTCTGAATCAGAGAGGTGCGGGGGGGCTGCCAGAATCGATCTCCATGTCTTCGGCGCCTGGGGAAAACTGGGTTAACTGCCTTACTCAAGGGCAGAACGACAGATTTTTACATTGTCAACTCGGGGATTCGATCCAACAACAGTTACTGGCCCAACACTCTAACCATTAGGCCACCTGCTGAAGAACCCCAATCCCAAGGGATCCTACCCCCCTGTCAGCCACCCTGATAGCCCTCCTGACAACCCCCCCCCCCCCCCCCCCCCCACACACCAACTGAGGACATACACAAGCCACAGATTGCACTCCTTATGGACTCAAAAGGGAAATATATACAAGATAATACACTTTTTCCCGAACACACAGTGTCTAAGATCTGGTGTCCAAACACCCAGCGCACCCTAGACCTTCTGTCTGAGTACCAACTAGGGTCACCCAGCCACATAATAATACACACAGGCACAAATGACCTGAGAACACAGCAGGAATGGGTGGCCACAGCACTCAAGGGAGTGAATGAAAAAGCTTATTCTACTTTCCCCAACGCACAAGTGGTTATCTCCACCCTGCTACAGCGGGTAAACGCAAGTATTACCCGTGACTGTGCCTCAAAACCAAATGTCTACCTGGCCCACCACTCCACCCTATACTTGAACAGCCTTTCTGACCAGGTCCACCTACACAAGGCAGCAGTGCCCACCTTCGCACGGAGCCTAAAGCACATCGCCCTCAACCACAGCCCCAACAACTCACACAGGAGCAACAGATCAACAGACACCCCGGCGACACCAGCGAGACACTTTCCCAGACCTGCGGGGCCCCCACCAGACCTGCATATAGAGGACCCACGCCGAGAGGACCTACATCCAGACCACAGCACCATCAGCCACATCCACACCCCCACCCCAACCAATCAACACCCCCCCAAGTCAACCATGCCCACACCCCATTTAGGCCCCCTCAGATCAGACGTATGCCCCTCCTGCCCACCCCATGCCCCCCACTCCCACAAACAGGGCCTCAAGATGAAAGTTACACATTTGCCCTGGTCGTGAGCAGGTAAACAGGCCCAACCCCCATGCTTACACTAGCCCAAGTCAATGGCATGTACCAGATGCTCAGCAGGCTCTGCTCACACTTACTGGTCTGAGAACAAACCACACGACTAACAACATTAGACACTTTATGGAACACAAAGCCTCACTATCTCATCTTGGAGTATCCAAGGCCTGAGGTCCTCTGCCTTTGACCTAAACAGCAGGAACCTGGACTTCACAAAATAAATCAGAAATACAGACATTATCATCCTACAAGAAACATGGTATAGAGGAGATTGACCCACTGGTTGCCCTCTTGGTTACAGAGAGCTGGTAGTCCCATCCACCAAACTACCAGGTGTGAAACAGGGAAGGGACTCAGGGAGTATGCTAATTTGGTATAGAGCAGTCCTTACTCACCCTATTAAATTATTCAAAAGAGGAACATTTTACATTTGGCTAGAAATTCAAAAGGAAATTATTTAAACGGGGAGAAATGTCCTCCTCTGTGATACCTATAGAATCCCCATACTTTAATGAAGACACTTCTCCATCCTGGAGAAGGAAGTAAATCCTTTACAGACCCAGGGACAGGTACTAGTCTGTGACCACCTAAATGACAGAACTGGACAAGAACCTGACACCCTCAGCACACAGGGGGACAAACACCTACCTGGAGGTGAAATAATTCCCTCCCCCATATGCCCCCCGAGGCACAACTACGACAACATAACCAACAAAAACGGGTCACAACTTCTGCAGCTCTGTTGAACGCTGGGTATGTACATAGTCAATGGTAGGCTTCGAGGGGACTCCTATGGTAGGTACACCTATAGCTCATCTCTTGGCAGTAGTACTGTAGACTACTTTATCACCGACCTCAACCCAGAGTCTCTCAGAGCGTTCACAGTCAGCCCACTGACACCCCTATCAGACCACAGCAAAATAACAGTCTACTTGAACAGAACAATACTCAATCATGAGGCATCAAAGCCAAAGGAACTGAGTAATATTAAGAAATGCTATAGTTGGAAGGAATGTAAATTAACAATTAGGCAACAATAATCTCAATCCCTTTTAGACAACTTCCTGGACAAAACGTTCCACTGTAATAATGAAGGTGTAAACTTGGCAGTCGAAAAACCTAAACAGTATATTTGACCTCTCAGCTTCCCTATCAAATCTAAAAATGTCTATGACAAATGGTTCTGATGAATAATGCAAAAACCTAAGAAAGAAATTGAGAAACCTATCCAACCAAAAATATACAGTGAATATACTGTATATGGTGAATCACAAAAACAATACAGAAATACACTACGGAAAAAGAATGAACACCAAGTCAGAAATCATCTCAATGTAATTGGATTCTAACCACTTCTGGGAAAATTGGAAAACACTAAACAAACAACAAGACGAAGAAGTATCTATCCAAAATGGAGATGTATGGGTAAACCACTTCTCCAACCTTTTTGGCCCTATATCAATGAACAAACAGAAAAAAACATATACATGATCAAATACAAATCTTAGAATCAACTATTAAAGACGACCAGAACCCACTGGATTCTCCAATGACATTTAATCAACTACAGGACAAAATACAAACCCTCCAACTCAAAAAGGCCTGTGGTGTTGATGGTATCCTCAATTAAATTATAAAATATAGACCACAAATTCCAAATGGCTATACTCGACATACCGACATGTTTTGGCAATCTAAACATATGTTTCCCATGTCAATAAAGCCCCTTAAATATGAGAGAGAGAGAGAGAGAGAGAGAGAGAGAGATAGAGACACAGAGAGAGACACAGAGAGAGAGACACAGAGAGAGATAGAGAGAGAGAGAGAGACACAGAGAGAGAGACACAGAGAGAGAGACACAGAGAGACAGAGAGAGAGAAGGCACCAAGAGAGAGAGGATCCAGGCAGGAAGATAAAAGATGACTGAATGAATTGCCACTCTGTGTAATGGGAAAAAGGGCCAGTCAGAAAGCAGGTCACTTGAGTGTCTTTGCCCTCGGGCTCACAAAGCAGGCAGGCTCCTTCTCTCTCACAGTCGATAATATTAGCTTTAAACACACACACGTGTGCACATGCACAAAGACAACTATTTGCGCACACACACACACACACACACACACACACACACACACACACACACACACACACACACACACACACACACACACACACACACACACACACACACACACACACACACAGTGAAGGCAAGCAATGCATGTCACCGCACATTGCTTGTATAATGATGTTCTTTGTAGGGAAAGTATTAGTGGTGATGATGTAGGAAGAAAGGAGACTATCTATTTGCATTGACTTGTTCCCATAGTCCTTACATGCTAACTTGTGAGTGCTGTTGATGAGAGAGAGGTAGCTATCACAATTCTAATCTATTCCACTTGGGAGTGCTGTGGATGAGAGAGAGGTAGCTATCACAATGCCAATCTATTCCCCTTGGGAGTGCTGTGGATGAGCGAGAGGTAGCTATCACAATGCCAATCTATTCCACTTGGGAGTGCTGTGGGTGAGAGAGAGGTAGCTATCACAATGCCAATCTATTCCACTTGGGAGTGCTATGGGTGAGAGAGAGGTAGCTATCACAATGCCAATCTATTCCACTTGGGAGTGCTGAGGGTGAGAGGTAGCTATCACAATGCTAATCTATTCCACTTGGGAGTGCTGTGGGTGAGAGGAAGCTATCACAATGCTAATCTATTCCACTTGGGAGTGCTGAGGCTGAGAGCTAGCTATCACAATGCTAATCTATTCCACTTGGGAGTGCTGTGGGTGAGAGGTAGCTATCACAATGCTAATCTATTCCACTTGGGAGTGCTGTGGGTGAGAGGTAGCTATCACAATGCTAATCTATTCCACTTGGGAGTGCTGAGGGTGAGAGGTAGCTATCACAATGCTAATCTATTCCACTTGGGAGTGCTGTGGGTGAGAGGTAGCTATCACAATGCTAATCTATCCACTTGGGAGTGCTGTGGGTGAGAGGTAGCTATCACAATGCCAATCTATTCCACTTGCTCTTTCACCTCTTCAACCCTCTTTCTGTCCCTTCCTTCCTTGGTTACAAAGCCACCCCTCCCTCCCTCCCTCCCCCTCTCTCCCCCTCTGTCCCTCCCTCCCTCTTTCTCCCCCTCTGTCCCTCCCTCCCTCTCTCTCCCCCTCTGTCCCTTCCTCTGTCCTGTGTAATCACACTGTTGTTCTTGTGGTTGAGCTGAACAGTATGCTCCAGTGTCTTATCATCATGTAGCCCCACCAAGAAACAAAACCATCATCCTTCATCGTCCCACCATCATCCTTCATCGTCCCAGCATTGTCCAAAAGCACTCTCCACCCCCTCCTTTCATTACTTCCTTTTGGTCTTTCTTTGGCCTCCTTTACTCCCTGCATCCACCTCTCTCTTCCTCTCTCCTTCTCATTCTGCGCTCTCTCTCCCTCTCCCCTCCTCTATATCCCCCCCTCTTCCAACCTTTCCTACCCAGCCATTGGAAGACTCAGAGAGTGAAGCGAAGGACCAAGAAAAGGAAGAGGGTTGCATGCTTCATTTAATGACATTAATTAAATCTGTCCTGTCTTCTGGTAATGAGCCAGATCAGACAGGGGCCAGATACAGCGTCTGGTGAGCAAGAGGAGCAACTCATCGTTAATGTCACTAACACAGTTTCCTACAGCTCTGACTCCACCACCAGCTCGGCTTCATTTAACACCGTTCCTTCACGAGGCAAAGTGCCTGCTTAGACTCACTCACCTGGACACCGTTTCTTCTTCTCTCTGAACTGCTTTCAAGGAAGGAATGTCTGGACTTAAGTGATAACCTGAGAAACAGCAGCAATACCATAGAGAACAGTTCTATCTCTTTGGGTCATAATGTAACGACAGAGCATTATGTTATAGCTTACTGAATTATATCTACTAACGCTGCACGCTTAGGGTCTTCAGTGCTAACCTGCAGTATGTACAATGAAAAGCACAATGCACATTATCAAGCTCGTCTCAGCTGGCAGACAAGCTGGCAATTACAACCTGCCAGACATGTTCAAAACATGTCTACCCTTCCTGAGTCATCGACATCAGGGTCACTGACACACGCTCACACACACACACACACACACACACACACACATCTGTCATAGTCAGGGTCGAATGACAGATCCTCATTAGTCTGTCATGACTCTTATGAGGGATACACAGGTTACCAGGGCTGTGCAGTGACACAGGGGGACAGAGGGGGACAGCAGGCTTACGCCTCACGCTAGGCTAAGAAAAGATATGGCCACATCTGGTATAGAGCTGGGTCTACTTAAAAGGCCCAGTGCAGTCAAAATGTGATTTTCCTGCATTTTAAATATATTTCCACACTTTGAGATTGGATTCATACTGTGAAATTGTGAAACTGATGATACTTCCCTTTTAGTGTAAGAGATGTTTTAAAAGACTGACCTGTACATTTCTGCTTGTTTTGCATGGGTGGAGTTTATGCCTGCCTTTAAAGTCTACACCAGTTGTATTCGGCAAATTGGATTTGATTTGTGTAAGTTAGTTGACCAAAAACCATGATAATTTCAAACCTCTCTGCCAATAACAGCTAGTTTTCAGGTTACATACAGTACCAGTCAAAAGCTTGGACACACATACTCATTCAATGGTTTTTCTGTGTTTTTACTATTTGTAGAATAACACTGAAGACATCAAAACTACGAAATAACACATATGGATTTTTTTAGCAACCAAAAAAGTGTTAAACTAATCAAAATATATGTTATATTTATATTCTTCAAAGTAGCTACCCTTTGCTTTGATGACAGCTGTGCTGGTGGCAGGAAAGTCAGGCGCAGGAGAACAAACTTGGTATTAACGGAGTATTTAATGAGTGCTCACAAACTCCACAAACCAACATATACAAAATAAAGTGGGTAAATAAAACCCATCGCACACCATAACATACATAGCAACTATACATACAACGAACAATCACCGACAAAGACATGAGGTAAAACAGAGGGTTAAATACACAACATGTAATTTATGGAATTGGAACCAGGTGTGAAGGAAGACAAGACAAAACCAATGGAAAATGAAAAAAGGATCAGCGATGTCTAGAAGGTCGGTGACGTCGACCGCCGAACGCAGCCCGAACAAGGAGAGGGACCAACTTCGGCGGAAGTCGTGACAACAGCTTTGCACACTCTTGGCATTCTCTCAACCAGCTTCACCTGGAATGCTTTTCCAAGTCTTGAAATAGTTTCCACATATGCTGAGCACTTGTTGAGTCTTTTTCAAGCAGAAATTTGCTTCCTGCAACACAAACTCAAAACAGTTCTGGGACTATAAGTCCATGGAGAATAAGAACACCTCCTCCCAGCTGCCCACTGCACTGAGGACAGGAAACACTGTCACCACCGATAAATCCACTATAATTGAGAATTTCAATAAGCATTTTTCTACGGCTGGCCATGCTTTCCACCTGGCTACCCCTACCCCGGTCAACAGCACTGCACCACCCACAGCAACTCACCCAAGCCTTCCCCATTTCTCCTTCTCCCAAATCCAGTCAGCTGATGTTCTGAAAGAGCTGCAAAATCTGGACCCATACAAATCAGCCGGGCTAGACAATCTGGACCCTTTCTTTCTAAAAGTATCTGCCGAAATTGTTGCAACCCCTATTACTAGCCTGTTCAACCTCTCTTTCGTGTCGTCTGAGATTCCCAAAGATTGGAAAGCAGCTGCAGTCATCCCCCTCTTCAAAGGGGGGGACACTCTTGACCCAAACTGCTACAGACCTATATCTATCCTACCCTGCCTTTCTAAGGTCTTCGAAAGCCAGGTCAACAAACAGAATACCGACCATTTCGAATCCCACCATACCTTCTCCGCTATGCAATCTGGTTTCAGAGCTGGTCATGGGTGCACCTCAGCCACGCTCAAGGTCCTAAACGATATCCTAACCGCCATCGATAAGAAACAATACTGTGCAGCCGTATTCATTGACCTGGCCAAGGCTTTCGACTCTGTCAATCACCACATCCTCATCGGCAGACTCGATAGCCATGGTTTCTCAAATGATTGCCTCGCCTGGTTCACCAACTACTTCTCTGATAGAGCTCAGTGTGTCAAATCGGAGGGCCTGTTGTCCGGGCCTCTGGCAGTCTCTATGGGGCTGCCACAGGGTTCAATTCTTGGACCGACTCTCTTCTCTGTATACATCAATGATGTTGCTCTTGCTGCTGGTGAGTTTCTGATCCACCACTACGCAGACGACACCATTCTGTATACTTCTGGCCCTTCTTTGGACACTGTGTTAACAACCCTCCAGACGAGCTTCAATGCCATACAACTCTCCTTCCGTGGCCTCCAATTGCTCTTAAATACAAGTAAAACTAAATGCATGCTCTTCAATCGATCGCTGCCTGCACCTGCCCGCCCGTCCAACATCACTACTCTGGACGGTTCTGACTTAGAATATGTGGACAACTACAAATACCTAGTTGTCTGGTTAGACTGTAAACTCTCCTTCCAGACTCACATCAAACATCTCCAATCCAAAGTTAAATCTAGAATTGGCTTCCTATTTTGCAACAAAGCATCCTTCACTCATGCTGCCAAACATACCCTTGTAAAACTGACCATTCTACCGATCCTCGGTAGGTGTCATTTACAAAATATCCTCCAATACCCTACTCAATAAATTGGATGCAAACTATCACAGTGCCATCCGTTTTGTCACCAAAGCCCCATATACTACCCACCACTGCGACCTGTACGCTCTCGTTGGCTGGCGCTCGCTTCATACTCGTCGCCAAACCCACTGGCTCCAGGTCATCTACAAGACCCTGCTAGGTAAAGTCCCCCCTTATCTCAGCTCGCTGGTCACCATAGCAGCATCCACCTGTAGCACGCGCTCCAGCAGGTATATCTCTCTGGTCACCCCCAAAACCAATTCTTCCTTTGGCCGCCTCTCCTTCCAGTTCTCTGCTGCCAATGACTGGAACGAACTACAAAAATCTCTGAAACTGGAAACACTTATCTCTCTCACTAGCTTTAAGCACCAGCTGTCAGAGCAGCTCACAGATTACTGCACCTGTACATAGCCCATCTATAATTTAGCCCAAACAACTACCTCTCCCCCTACCTCTCCCCCTATTATTTCTATATTTACTTTGCACATTCTTCCACTGCAAATCTACCATTCCAGTGTTTTACTTGCTATATTGTATTTACTTCGCCACCATGGCCTTTTTTTTTGCCTTTACCTCCCTTATCT
Organism: Salvelinus namaycush; assembly: GCF_016432855.1. Classification (NCBI taxonomy): domain Eukaryota; kingdom Metazoa; phylum Chordata; class Actinopteri; order Salmoniformes; family Salmonidae; genus Salvelinus; species Salvelinus namaycush. The sequence continues at coordinate 33,471,800 of NC_052330.1, forward strand.
CACCTCATTTGCTCACATTGTATATACTTATTTTTTCTACTGTATTATTGACTGTATGTTTGTTTTACACCATGTGTAACTCTGTGTTGTTGTATGTGTCGAACTGCTTTGCTTTATCTTGGCCAGGTCACAGTTATAAATGAGAACTTGTTCTCAACTTGCCTACCTGGTTAAATAAAGGTGAAATAAATAAAATAAAATCATAGTGTTTGATGGTTTTTACGAATGCACTTGGAGAAACTTTCAAAGTTCTTGAAATATTCCAGATTGACTGACCTTCATGTCTTAAATTAATGATGGACTGTCATTTCTCTTTGCCTTTTTGAGTTGTTGTTGCCATAATATGGACTTGCTCTTTTACCAAATAGGGCTATCTTCTGAATACCACCCTTACCTCGTCACAGCACAACTGATTGGCTCAAAGGCATTCAGAGGGAAAGAAAATGCACACCTGTTAATTGAAATGCATGCCAGGTGACTACCTCATGAAGCAAGTTGAGAGAATGCCAAGAATGTGCAAAACTTTCATCAAGGCAAACGGTAGCTACTTGAAGAAATTATCACATATATTCTGATTTGTTTAACACTTTTTGTTACTACATCATTCCATAGGTGTTATTTCATAGTGTTTATGTCTTCACTATTATTCTACAATGTAGAAAATAGTACAAATAAAGGGGCCCTTTACTCAGACTACTCCCAGACAGTCCTAGCAAAATTCTTGCATAAGAAATTGCTATTTGCTAAAATAGCCTCTAGTCTCCTGAATGAGGAGGAGTGTAGCCTGGGTTAACAGCCTCTAGTCAGGTGGCTGAGAAGTGGTGAAGCCTGGGTAAATAGCCTCTAGTCTCCTGGCTGAGGAGGAATATAGCCTGGGTAAATAGCCTCTAGTCTCCTGGCTGAGGAGGAATATAGCTTGGGTAAACAGCCTCTAGTCTCCTGGCTGAGGAGGAATATAGCCTGGGTAAATAGCCTCTAGTCTCCTGGCTAAGGAGGAATATAGCCTGGGTAAATAGCCTCTAGTCTCCTGGCTGAGGAGGAATATAGCCTGGGTAAATAGCCTCTAGTCTCCTGGCTGAGGAGGAATATAGCCTGGGTAAATAGCCTCTAGTCTCCTGGCTGAGGAGGAATATAGCCTGGGTAAATAGCCTCTAGTCTCCTGGCTGAGGAGGAATATAGCCTGGGTAAATAGCCTCTAGTCTCCTGGCTAAGGAGGAATATAGCCTGGGTAAATAGCCTCTAGTCTCCTGGCTGAGGAGGAATATAGCCTGGGTAAATAGCCTCTAGTCTCCTGGCTGAGGAGGAATATAGCCTGGGTAAATAGCCTCTAGTCTCCTGGCTGAGGAGGAATATAGCCTGGGTAAATAGCCTCTAGTCTCCTGGCTGAGGAGGAATATAGCCTGGGTAAATAGCCTCTAGTCTCCTGGCTGAGGAGGAATATAGCCTGGGTAGATAGCCTCTAGTCTCCTGGCTGAGGAGGAATATAGCCTGGGTAAACAGCCTCTAGTCAACTGGAGTGTATCCTGAGGCCTGACTACATGAGTAAAGCTGTGGAGTAGTTCAGCCTTGTTAGATTACTAGCCCTAGACTAGCTGAGGAGGAATGTTCTTGGTGAAAGGCCTAAGGAGTGTATCCTGGCCCAGCGTCTGCATGGCTAATGCAGCAGTTAATGAAGAGCAGGGATTGACAGAACAGGCAGGAATTATTATCCTCAACTCGGACCGACCACCCGCTCTCTTTCAATTCTCCCTCTCTCCCTCCCTCCCCCAATCAGGAACATATCTCTCTCTCCTCCCACTCTGCTCCAGCCTCTCTCTCATAAGCCGCTTTAGGAAAGGAATCAGAACAAAAACACAATCCAGAAAGAGAGGAGAAGACAAGAGAGGAGGAGAGAAGAGGAGAGAAGAGACGAAAGGAGGAGAGTGGAGGAGAGAAGAGACAGAAGGAGGAGAGAGGAGGAGAGAAGAGACAAAAGGAGGAGAGAGTAGGATAGAAGAGACAGAAGGAGGAGAGAGGAGGAGAGAAGAGACGAAAGCAGGATAGAAGAGGAGAGAAGAGGAGAGGAGAAGAGAGGAGGAGAGAGGAAGAGAAAAGAGGAGAAGAGAGGAGGATAGAGGAGGAGAGAAAAGGAGAGGAGAATAGAGGAGGAGAGAGGAGAAGAGAGGATGAGATAAGAGAGAGGGGAGAAGAGGAGAAGAGGAGAGGAGGAGAAGAGAGGAGGAGAGAAGAGGAGGATATAGGAGGACAGAAGAGGAGAGGAGGGGAGAGGAGGAGAAAGGAGGAGAGAGGAGGAGAGAGGAGAAGAGAGGAGGAGAGAGGAGGAGAGAGGAGGAGAGAAGAGGAGAGGAGAGGGGAGGAGAGAGGAGGAGAGAAGTGGAGAGGAGAGGAGAAGAGAGGAGGAGAGAGGAGAAGAGAGGATGAGAGAGGAGAGAAGAGAGGAGGAGAGAGGAGGAGAGAGGAGAGAGGAGGGGAGAATAGGAGAGAAGGGGAAAGGAGAAGAGAAGAGGAGAGAGGAGAAGAGGAGAGAGGAGAAGAGGAGAGAAGAGGATACGAGAGGAGGAGAGACAAGGAGAGGAGAAGAGAGGAGAAGAGAGGAGGAGAGAGGAGGAGGGAGGAGAGAGGATGAGAGAAGAGGAGAGGAGAAGAGAGGAGGATAGAGGATGAGAGAAGAGGAGAAGAGAGGAGGAGAGAGGAGAGGAGAGGAGAAGAGAAGAGAAGAGGAGAGGAGGAGAGAGGAGGAGAGAGGGGGGAGAAGAGAGGAGAAGAGGAGAGGAGAAGAGAGGAGGATAGAGGAGGAGAGAAGAGGAGAGGAGAAGAGAGGAGGAGAGAGGAGGGGAGAGGAGGGGAGAAGAGAAGAGGAGAGGAGAGGAGGAGAGAAGTGGAGAGAAGAGAAAAGGATAGGAGAAGAGGGGATGAGAGAGGAGAGAGGAGGAGAGAAGAGGAGATGAGAAGAGAGGAGGATAGAGGAGGAGAGAAGAGGAGAGGAGAAGAGAGGAGAGAGGATGAGAGAAGAGGAGATGAGAAGAGAGGAGGAGAGAGGAGAAGAGAGGATGAGGGGGGAGAGAGAGAGGAGAGAGGAAGAGAGAGGAGGAGAGGATGAGAGAGGAGGGGAGAAGATGAGAGAAGAGGAGAGAAGAGAGGAGGAGAGAAGAGGAGAGAGGAGAAGAGGATAAGAGAGGAGGAGAGAGGAGGAGAGAAAAGGAGAGGAGAAGAGAGGAGGAGAGAGGAGAGAGAATGAGAGAGGAGAAGAGAGGATGGGAGAAGAGGAGAGAGGAGAAGAGGAGAGAAGAGGATACGAGAGGAGGAGAGACAAGGATAGGAGAAGAGAGGAGAAGAGAGGAGGAGAGAGGAGGAGAGAGGAGAGAGGAGGAGAGAGGATGAGAGAAGAGGAGAGGAGAAGAGAGGAGGAGAGAGGAGGGGAGAGGAGGAGAGAGGAGAAGAGAGGAGATGAGGAGAGAGGAGGAGAAAGGAGGGGTGAGGAGGGGAGGGGAGAAGAGAAGAGAAGAGAAGAGGAGAGGAGGAGAGAAGAGGAGAGAAGAGAGGAGAAGAGAGGAGGATAGAGGAGGAGAGAGGATGAGAGAGGAGAGGGGATGAGAGAGGAGAGAGGAGGAGAGAATGGGAGAGGAGAAGAGGGGAGGAGAGAAGAGGGGAGAGAGAAACACTGCTATGCTGCACCAACCGATGCCCCAAAATCTCCTGCTTCTTGCCTGGCGCTGGCTTTGTAGCTCTATGTGTCATAACATTGTAAATGCATTAGGTTGTGTAGAGATTGAACAAGCCCAGAGGTCAGAAGCAGTGTGTGACAGGTTTTAATTGACCCAGGGTGTTGTTGGAGAAGTGATTATGTTCACGGCAGCATGGCGGGACGGTGGCAGAGACACAAAACACAGGAACAAAACAATGACAGAGGTCACCTTGATGAAGCCAGCTTGCTGCCTGCTGAACAAAGAAAGTGAATCACTCAATTCCAGCCAGCCAAATGGTACCCTATTCCCTATGTAGTACACTAATCTGGGTCTGGTCATCGCTCTTTGCTGCTCTCTTTTTCCCTGCCCTGATCTCTGCATCCCAAATGACACCACAGTCCTTATATATCTCTGGTCAAAAGTAGTGCACTTTATAGGGAATAGGGTGTCGCTTTGCAACATAGCGATACAGGGAAAAATTCAGAACAGGCTGTCAAGTGGAATTTGGCCCTCACAGAGATACAAGACAGGGAAAGACTCAGAACAGGCTGTCATGTGGGATGTGACCCTCACAGAGATACAAGACAGGGAAAGACTCAGAACAGGCTGTCATGTGGGATGTGACCCTCACAGAGATACAAGACAGGGAAAGACTCAGAACAGGCTGTCGTGTGGGATGTGAACCTCACAGAGATACAAGACAGGGAAAGACTCAGAACAGGCTGTCATGTGGGATGTGACCCTCACAGAGATACAAGACAGGGAAAGACTCAGAACAGGCTGTCATGTGGGATGTGACCCTCACAGAGATACAAGACAGGGAAAGACTCAGAACAGGCTGTCATGTGGGATGTGACCCTCACAGAGATACAGGGCAGGGAAAGACTCAGAACAGGCTGTCGTGTGGGATGTGACCCTCACAGAGATACAAGACAGGGGAAGACTCAGAACAGGCTGTCATGTGGGATGTGACCCTCACAGAGATACAAGACAGGGAAAGACTCAGAACAGGCTGTCATGTGGGATGTGAACCTCACAGAGATACAAGACAGGGAAAGACTCAGAACAGGCTGTCATGTGGGATGTGACCCTCACAGAGATACAAGAGAGGGAAAGACTCAGAACAGGCTGTCGTGTGGGATGTGACCCTCACAGAGATACAAGACAGGGAAAGACTCAGAACAGGCTGTCATGTGGGATGTGACCCTCACAGAGATACAGAGCAGAGGGACAGACTCAGAACAGGCTGTCATGTGGGATGTGACCCTCACAGAGATACAAGACTGGGAAAGACTCAGAACAGGCTGTCATGTGGGATGTGACCCTCACAGAGATACAAGACAGGGAAAGACTCAGAACAGGCTGTCGTGTGGGATGTGACCCTCACAGAGATACAAGACAGGGAGAGACTCAGAACAGGCTGTTGTGTGGGATGTGACCCTCACAGAGATACAAGACAGGGAAAGACTAAGAACAGGCTGTCGTGTGGGATGTGGCCCTCACAGAGATACAAGACAGGGAAAGACTCAGAACAGGCTGTCGTGTGGGATGTGACCCTCACAGAGATACAGAGCAGAGGGACAGACTCAGAACAGGCTGTCGTGTGGGATGTGACCCTCACAGAGATACAAGACAGGGAAAGACTCAGAACAGGCTGTCGTGTGGGATGTGACCCTCACAGAAATACAAGACAGGGAAAGACTCAGAACAGGCTGTCGTGTGGGATGTGACCCTCACAGAGATACAAGACAGGGAAAGACTCAGAACAGGCTGTCATGTGGGATGTGACCCTCACGGAGATACAGGGCAGGGAAAGACTCAGAACAGGCTGTCGTGTGGGATGTGACCCTCACAGAGATACAAGACAGGGAAAGACTCAGAACAGGCTGTCATGTGGGATGTGACCCTCACAGAGATACAAGACAGGGAAAGACTCAGAACAGGCTGTCGTGTGGGATGTGACCCTCACAGAGATACAGGGCAGAGGGAAATAAAACATAATGAGAGAGAGGAGAAAAGACAGTCATATAGTTCCCACTATATCTTCAAGCAGATAAGCTATTAGTTTTAAAATAAGCTCTTCTTCTTCTCCCAGGCAGTGCAGTGGCATGTAGGCCAATGTATATAAAGCTCACTCACCCTCTGGTTATATCGCACTGTACCAACCTCCATCGGCAGGTCCTACTAGTTAAAGATGTGTGTGTGTGCGCGAGAGCATGTGCCTGTGTGTGTGTGTTTGTGTCTGTGTCTGTGTGTATCTGTGTGTGTGTATGTATGTAGGTCCAACACACAATGTTGGAGTGATCCTGCCCATTGCATAAAACCCACACATCTCATCTTATAGAAGAATCCTTTCCTATTTATAGAGGGACTGGTAAAACACGCAAGCAGCAACCATGAGATGGACACACACACACACACACACACAAAGACAACATGACACACAAGCACACACACACACACACACACACACACACACACACACACACACACACACACACACACACACACACACACACACACACACACACACACACATGACACACACACACACACACACACACACACGAAGACAACATAGCACACACAGAAACACACACACACACATACACACACACACACACACACACACACACACACACAAGTAGTTAGATTTTCATCTCTACATAGTGTGTCTCTAAAGGCCCTGACCGTAATTCTAGTGAATACAATACATTTCCAGCAGGAGCCCTCCTGTTTAATTTGCCCCCTGCTGTTAATTCCATGGCTGGTGGCTGCTAGAAGGTTATTACAGGGATGTGGTGATGACTGCTATAAGTTACAGACCTATTACAGATATATATCTATCCTATCCTGCCTTTCTAAGGTCTTCGAAAGCCAAGTTAACAAACAGATCACCGACCATTTCGAATCCCACCGTACCTTCTCCGCTATGTAATCTGGTTTCCGAGCTGGTCATGGGTGCACATCAGCCACGCTCAGGGTCCTAAACGATATCATTACCGCCACATTCTAATCGGCAGACTCAACAGCCTTGGTTTCTCAAATTACTGCCTCGCCTGGTGCACCAACTACTTCTCAGACAGAGTTCAGTGTGTCAAATCGGAGGGCCTGTTGTCCGGACCTCTGGCAGTCTCTATGGGGGTGCCACAGGGTTCAATTCTCAGGCCGACTCTTTTGTCTGTATACATCAACGATGTCGCTCTTGCTGCTGGTGATTCTCTGATCCACCTCTACTCAGACGACACCATTCTCTATTTTTCTGGCCCTTCTTTGGACACTGTGTTAATTAACCTCCAGACGACCTTCAATGCCATACAACTCTCCTTCCATGGCCTCCAACTGCTTTTAAATACAAGTAAAACTAAATGCATGCTCTTCAACCGATCGCTGCCTGCACCCGTCCAGCATCACTACTCTGGACGGTTCTGACTTAGAATATGTGGACAACTAGAAATACCTAGGTGTCTGGTTAGACTGTAAACTCTCCTTCCAGACTCACATTAAGCACCTCCAATCCAAAATTAAATCTAGAATTGGCTTCCTATTTTGCAACAAAGCATCCTTCACTCATGCTTCCAAACATACCCTCGTAAAACTGACTATCCTACCAATCCTTGACTTCGGCGATGTCATTTACAAAATAGCCTCCAACACTCTACTCAGCAAATTGGATGCAGTCTATCACAGTGCCATCAGTTTTGTCACCAAAGCCCCATATACCCACCACTGCGACCTATATGCTCTCGTTTGCCAGCCCTCGCTTCAAATTCGTCGCCAAACCCACTGGCTCCAAGTCATCTATAAGTCTTTGCTAGGTAAAGCCCCGCCTTATCTCAGCTCACTGGTCACCATAGCAGCACCCACCCGTAGCACGCGCTCCAGCAGGTATATCTCACTGGTCACCCCCAAAGCCAATTCCCCCTTTGGCCGCCTTTCCTTCCAGTTTTCTGCTGCCAATGACTGGAACGAAATGCAAAAATCACTGAAGCTGGAGACTCATATCTCCCTCTCTAACTTTAAGCACCAGCTGTCAGAGCAGCTCACAGATCATTGCACCTGTACATAGCCCATGTATAAATAGCCCATCCAACTACCTCATCCCCATATTGTTATTTATTTTTTTGCTCCTTTGCACCCCAGTATCCCTACTTGCACATTCATCTTCTGCACATCTATCACTCCACTCCAGTGTTTAATTGCTAAATTGTAATTACTTCGCCTCTACGGCCTATGTAATGCCTTAACTCCCTAATCTTACCTCATTTGCACACACTGAACATAGATTTATTTATATTGTGTTATTGACTGTACGTTTGTTTATTCCATGTGTAACTCTGTGTTGTTGTTTGTGTCGCACTGCTTTGCTTTATCTTGGCCGGGTCGCAGTTGTAAATGAGAACTTGTTCTCAACTGGCCTACCTGGTTAAATAAAGGTGAATTTTTTTTTTTTTAAATGCTATAAGGTCTGTATTTCTGCCTGTCTGTCTGTCTAGTGGTCTGTCTGTCTGTTTGCATGTTGGTCTGCCTGCCTGCCTGCCTGCCTGCCTGTCTGTCTGTCTGTCTGTCTGTCTGTCTGTCTGTCTGTCTGTCTGTCTGTCTGTCTGTCTGTCTGTCTGTATGTTGGTCTGCCTGCCTGTCTGCCTGTCAGCCTGTCTGTCTGTGATAAACAAGACTGGATTCAATCTAATAATTGATTAGTCAATCAGTTAAAAAGATTACTTTTAATTTCAATTCACATTTAAAAATTAGAAAATGATTTGCAATTATATTGTCACTCTAGAATTTGAATTTTAGTGCACTTTCTGAATGGACTGATCTATAGTGATCTAAAGTAATCTATAGTAATCTATAGGGATCTGTAGTGATATATAGGGATCTATAGTGATCTAAAGTAATCTATAGTAATCTATAGGGATCTGTAGTGATATATAGGGATCTATAGTGAGCTATAGTAATCTATAGGGATCTGCAGTGATATATATGGATCTATAGTGATCTATAGTGAGCTATAGTATTCTATAGGGATCTGTAGTGATATATATGGATCTATAGTGAGCTATAGTAATCTATAGTAATCTATAGTGACCTATAGTAATATATAGGGATCTATAGGGATATATAGTACCTTATGATAAGCTGTAGACCACACAATCTACCAAGAGAGTTCACATCTATATTACTCGTAGCCATCTATTCTCCGCCACAAACCGATGCTGGAACTTAGACTGCACTCAACCAACTCTATAAGGCCATAAACAAACAAGAAAATTCTCATCCAGAAGCGGCGCTCCTAGTAGCCAGGGACTTTAATGCAGGAAAACTTAAATCAGTTTTATCAAATTTTTACCAGTATGTCATGTGCAACCAGATGGAAAAAAAAACCCTAGACCACCTCTACTCAAAACAAAAAGATGTATACAAAGCTCTCCCCCTCCCTCCATTTATCAAATCTGACCACAATTCTATCCTCCTGATTCCTACAAGCAAAAACTAAAGCAGGAAGTACCAGTAACTCGCTCAATATGTAAGTGGTCAGATGACGCGGATGCTACGCTACAGGACTGTTTTGCTAGCACAGACTGAAATATGTTCTGGGATTCATCCAATGGCATTGAGGAGTATACCACCTCAGTCATCGGGCTTCATCAATAAGTGCATCGACAACGTTGTCCCCACAGTGAACGTACGTACATATCCCAACCAGAAGCCATGGATTACAAGCAAAATCCGCATCGAGCTAAAGGCTAGAGCTGCCGCTTTCAAGGAGTGGGACACAAATCCGGACGCTGATAAGATATCCCGCTATGCCCTCAGACAAACTATCAAACGAGCAAAGCGTCAATACAGGATTAAGATTGAATTCTACTACACAGGCTCTGACGCTCGTCGGATGTGGCAGGGCTTGAAAACTATTACGGACTACAAAGGGAAACCCAGAAGTGAGCTGCCCAGTGACGCGAGCAAACCAGACGAGCTAAATGGCTTTTATGCTCGCTTCGAGGTAAGCAACACTGAAGCATGCATGAGAGCACTAGCTGTTCTGGATGACTGTTTGATAACGCTCTCGGTAGCCGATGTGAGCATGGTCAAATAATTAAACATGTCAACAAATTACAAAGCCGCGGGGCCAGATGGATTACCAGGACGTACTCTCTCCACTACTCAAAGCATGCGCGGACCAACATGCAAGTGTCTTCTCTGACATTTTCAACCTCTCCCTGACCGAGTCTGTAATAACTACATGTTTCAAGCAGACCACCATAGTCCCTGTGCCCAATGAAGAGAAGGTAACCTGCCTACATGATTACTGCCCGTTGCACTCACGTCGGTAGAAAATTAAGTGCTTTGAAAGGCTGGTCATGGCTCTTGTCAACAGCATCCTCCCGGCTACCCTAGACCCACTCCAATTCGCATACCGCCCCAACAGATCCACAGAAGAAGCAATTTCAATCGCACTCCACACTGCCTTTCCCACCTGGACAAAAGGAACACGTATGTGAGAATGCTGTTCATTGACTACAGCTCAGCGTTCAACACCATAGTGCCCATGAAACTCATCACTAAGCTAAGGACTCTGGGACTAAACACATCCCTCTGCATCTGGATACTGGACTTCCTGACGGGCCGCCCCCAGGTGGTAAGGGTAGGCAACAACACGTCTACCACGCTGATCCTCAACACTGGGGCCCCTCAAGGGTGTGAACTTAGTCCCCTCCTGTTCTCCCTGTACACCCACGACCGCGTGGCCAAACACAACTCCAACACCATCATTAAGTTTGCTGATGACACAACAGTGCTGGGCCGGCAACGATGAGACAGCCTATAGGGAGGAGGTCAGAGAACTGGCAGTATGGTGCCAGGACAACAACCTCTTCCTCAATGTGAGCAAGACAAAGGATCTGATCGTGGACTTCAGGAAAAGGCGGGCCGAACAGGCCCCCATTAACTTCTCTAGGGCAGGGGGCAGCATTTTCACGTTTGGATGAAAAGCATACCCAAATTCACCTGCCAGTTACTCATCCCCAGGAGATAAGATATGCATATCATTAGTAGATTTGGATAGAAAACACTCTGAAGTTTCTAAAACTGTTTGAATCATGTCTGTGAGTATAACAGAACTTATTTAGCAGGCGAAACCCCGAGGACAAACCATTCAGATTTTTTTTTTGTGTTCACTGTCTTTTCAATGAGCTTTCATTGAGAAACCAGATTTCTAAGCAAATTGCTTGCAGTTCCTACGGCTTCCACTAGATGTCAACAGTCCTGAGAAATAGGTTGAGGTTATTCCTTTGTGTAATGAAGAAATACGGCCATCTTGAAGTCGAGGCACTCCAGGTGTCCTGTACATGCACTTCAATCAAACAGAAGGCATGCAACATTTGTTTTAATCCTGTATTGAACACATATCATCCCGTCTTCAATTTTATTGATTATTAACGTTAAAAAATACCTAAGGTTATATTACAAAAGTAGTTTGACATTTTTTGGCAAACTTTACAGGTAACCTTTGAAATATTTTGTCGTCATGTTTGAGCAAGTTGGAACCGGTGTTTTTCTGGATCAAACGCGCCAAATAAATGGACATTTGGATATATATCGACGGAATTAATCGAACAAAAGGACCATTTGTGATGTTTATGGGACATATTGGAGTGCCAACAACAGAAGCTTGTCAAAGGTAATTCATGAATTATATTTTTATTTCTGCGTTTTGTGTTGCGCCTGCTGGGTTGAAATGTTCTCTCTCTTTTGTTTACTATGGTGCTATGCTCAGATAATAGCATCGTATGTTTTCGCTGAAAAGCCTATTTGAATTCTGACATGTTGGCTGGATTCACAACCAGTGTAGCTTTAAGTTGGTATCTTTCATGTGTGATTTAATGAAAGTTTGATTTTATAGTAATTTTCATAGTAAATCATTTTAATTTGGGGCTCTGCATTTTCTCAGGCTTTTTGCCAAGTGATACAGTAGCGTCTTGCCTAAACTCAGATTTTTGGATATAAATATGAATTTTACCGAACAAAAAATACATGTATTGTGTTACATGAAGTCCTATGAGTGTCATCTGATGAAGATCATCAAAGGTTAGTGATTCATTTTATCTCTATTTCTGCTTTTTGTTAATGCTCTCTTTAGCTGGAAAAATGGCTGTCTTTTTCTGTGACTTGGCTCATACCTAACATAATCGTTTGGTGTGCTTTCGTCGTAAAATCTTTTTGAAATCGGACACTTTGGCTGGATTTACAACAAGTGTAGATTTAAAATGGTGTAAAATACTTGTATGTTTGAGGAATTTAAATTATGGGATTTCTGTTGTTTTGAATTTGACGCCCTGCAGTTTCACTGGCTGTTGACGGGGTGGGACGCTACCGTCCCACATACCCTAGAGAGGTTTTAACATCAACGGGGCTGTAGTGGAACGGGTCGAGAGTTTCAAGTTCCTTGGTGTCCACATCACCAACGACCTATCATGTTCCAAACACACCAAGACAGTCGACAAAACATTTTCCCCCTCAGCAGAATGAAAAAGTTATCTCTCTCTCTCTGAGGACAAGAGCCCTAGGACATGCCCCAGGACTACCTGGCCTGATGACTCCTTGCTGTCCCCAGTCCACCTGGTCGTGCTGCTGCTCCAGTTTCAACTGTTTTGCCTACGGCTATGGAACCCTGACCTGTTCACTGGACGTGCTACCTTGTCCCAGACCTGCTGTTTTCAACTCTCTGGAGACAGCAGGTGTGGTAGAGATACTCTGAATGATCGGCTATGAAAAACCAACTGAGATTTACTCCTGAGGTGCTGACCTGTTGCACCCTCGACAACCACTGTGATTATTATTATCTGACCCTGCTGGTCATCTATGAACATTTGAACATCTTGGCCATGTTCTGTTTTAATCTCCACCCGGCACAGCCAGAAGAGTACGGCCACCCCTCATAGCCTGGTTCCTCTCTAGGTTTCTTCCTAGGTTCTGGCCTTTCTAGGGAGTTTTTCCTAGCCACCGTGCTTCTACACCTGCATTGCTTGCTGTTTGGGGTTTTAGGCTGAGTTTCTGTCCAGCACTTTGTGACATCAGCTGATGTAAGAAGGGCTTTATAAATACATTTGATTGATTGATAGGCCTATTTATTTTTTTGGGGGGAACATAGGCCTATTTTAACAATGAAATGGCTTTGTTTCAATTAAATACACTTTTCTATCTAACACACACAAGACAATCTTTTGAATGTCGTTTTTATAACGTGTTCCTCATAAAAAGACACGCGTGTAGCGTGTAGCTTGCTGTTGTTGGCGCCAGTCAGAGGCTCCATGTGAAGTGGGAGATCTCTAGTCAATGCAAAATGGAATTAAAATGACGTTAGGTAAATGAGGAGAAGTAGGCTACAAAGAGCAACTGACAGGTAGGCTGCTGCTTAATGCGAATGGAATGTTGTAGACAAGGATGGTGGAGTGCAGCAAACTAGCCTCAAGTAGCCTAGCTAACATCTGACTATCTTAGCTAGATTTGATGCGGTAAAGACAAGCACTGCCAGATGGGTTGATAGATAACCTATGGCATTTACCAGTTTGTCTAACTAGTGTGAGTCATTTTCTACTTTTTCTCTCTCCCGCCGTCTGCCCCTGCCCAACATGCTTGCTGCACAGCCTGCCTCTCCCGAGTCGTGCAGTCTGCACAGTAAGCATATCTCTCTCTCTCTCTCTCTCTCTCTCTCTCTCTCTCTCTCTCTCTCTCTCTCTCTCTCTCTCTCTCTCTCTCTCTCTCTCTCTCTCTCTCTCTCTCTCTCTCTCTCTCTCTCTCTCTCTCTCTCTCTCTCTCTCTCTCTCTCTCTCTCTCTCTCTCTCTCTCTCTCTCTCTCTCTCTCTCTCTCTCTCTCAGGGGTGGTGTCCTAAATGGCACCCCATTCCTTACATACAGTATAAAGGTAATAGGGAATAGGGGGCCATTTGGAACACAGACAGTGATAGGGGGTAGGCTACAATACTTTCTGCTGCGGGCTATAAGCAGCCAGTCCATGGCAATGACAAAGTGATGATGCATGAAGGCTAAAGAATGACGTTGACTGTGCCATCACCCCTCTGCTGACCTGGGAAAGCCCAAACACACTAGATCATTTACACACACTGAGAGAAACACACACACGGACACACACATAAATGCTGACACAAACACACACACTTTCAAAGGGACAATGTGTGAATTGTCTGGGAGGGGATATTCTCTCAACCTGTACACACACACACTACTGTAGAAGTGACACAGCCATAAAAGACAGTGAGAACAGTATTCCCCCAGCATGTCACCTTCACTTAGTCTCTCCACAGTCACAGTGTGTGTGTGTCTGTGCGTGTGTGTCTCTTCAGGGTTGTCATAGCAGCCGCATCATGCTTGAGAGAGATATTGATTACTCGCAAGAGTGAGCCTTCAGTCTCAGGCACTTACACATTCGCTCATACATGACTTCCAACACACACACACACACGCACGCACGCACGCACACACACACACACACACACACACACACACACACACACACACACACACGCACACACACACACACACACACACACACACACACACACACACACACACACACACACACACACACACACACACACACACACACACACACACACACACACACACACACACACACACAAACAAACAGATACAGACACACACACACACACCCAAACAAACAAACAGATACAGACACACACACCCAAACAAACAGATACAGACACACCCAAACAAACAGATACAGTCTAGGAGACAGTCCGAAGGGAAGACGTAGAGGTAAGAGGATGCTGCTGTGTAAAGACATGTGTAGAGCAAATCATCAAGAAGTCCTCCACATTCTTGTCTTATTGTGTCTTGATAAACAGCCCAAACATTTCCATAGTCTTTGTTCAACATCCTCTGTTACACCGACATCAATGACCAGATATTATTATGGGATCATTTATGTTATTCAGGTCTGGAAAGACAAACAAAAAGGCCCTTGAACATCCCTAGAAAGCCAGGTCAACCATTCCAACACACCCACTAATTACTGCCTCATGCATATTTATCAGTCTCAGAAGAAACCAGGGGGGTCCACTGGGATCAATCCAATCTGTTGCCCCCGGTGACAGGCCAATCGTGCCGCTGGAGTCAGGTGTAGAGGCAATGGGGTTAATGGTGTGTGTGCGTGTAGACTGTGTGGGCGGGTGTGTGTGAACATGGATTTGCCAGGTGTATTCCTGAAGATGAATCAATTAACACTCTCAGCTACACACAAATGAATAACAGCAGAGGAAGATGAGAGAACAGATCCTGTTTACTGAGAGAGGTTGAGTGGAGGAGAGTGGAGGGTAGGGGGAGAGAAGAGGTGAGCGGAGGAGAGTGGAGGGTAGGGGGAGGGGGAGTGGAGAGAGAAGAGGAGAGTGGAGGGTAAGGGGAGGGGTAGTGGAGAGAGAATAGGAGAGGGGAGGGGGGGTGGAGAGAGAATAGGAGGGTGGAGGGTAGGGGGGTGGAGAGAGAAGAGGAGAGTGGAGGGGGAGAGGGGTGGAGAGAGAAGAGTGGAGGGGGAGTGGAGAAATAAGGAGAGTGGAGGGTAGGGGGAGTGGAGAGAGAAGAGGAGAGTGGAGGGTAGTGGAGAGAGAAGAAGAGAGTGGGGGTAGTGGGGAGAGAAGTGGAGAGTGGAGGGTAGTGGAGAGAGAAGAGGAGAGTGGAGGGTAGTGGAGAGAGGAGAGGAGAGTGGAGGATAGTGGAGAGAGAAGAGGAGAGTGGAGGGTAGTGGGGAGAGAAGAGGAGAGTGGAGGGTAGTGGAGAGAGAAGAGGAGAGTGGAGGGTAGTGGAGAGAGAAGGGGATAGTGGAGGGTAGTGGAGAGAGAAGATGAGAGTGGAGGGTAGTGGAGAGAGAAGAGGAGAGTGGAGGGTAGTGGAGAGAGAAGAGGAGATTGGAGGGTAGTGGAGAGAGAAGAGGAGATTGGAGGGTAGTGGAGAGAGAAGAAGAGAGTGGGGATAGTGGGGAGAGAAGTGGAGAGTGGAGGGTAGTGGAGAGAGGAGAGGAGAGTGGAGGATAGTGGAGAGAGAAGAGGAGAGTGGAGGGTAGTGGGGAGAGAAGAGGAGAGTGGAGGGTAGTGGAGAGAGAAGAGGAGAGTGGAGGGTAGTGGAGAGAAGGGGAGAGTGGAGGGTAGTGGAGAGAGAAGAGGAGAGTGGAGGGTAGTGGAAAGAGTGGAGGGTAGTGGAGAGAAGAGGAGAGTGGAGGGTAGTGGGGAGAGAAGAGGAGAGTGGAGGGTAGTGGGGAGAGAAGAGGAGAGTGGAGGGTAGTGGGGAGAGAAGAGGAGAGTGGAGGGTAGTGGAGAGAGAAGAGGAGAGTGGAGGGTAGTGGAGAGAGAAGAGGAGAGTGGTTGGTGGTGGAGAGAGAAGATGAGAGTGGAGGGTAGTGGAGAGAGAACAGGAGAGTGGAGGGTAGTGGAGAGAGAAGGGGAGAGTGGAGGGTAGTGGGGAGAGAAGAGGAGAGTGGAGGGTAGTGGAGAGAGAAGAGGAGAGTGGAGGGTAGTGGAGAGAGAAGGGGAGAGTGGAGGGTAGTGGAGAGAGAAGAGGAGAGTGGAGGGTAGTGGAGAGAGAAGAGGAGAGTGGAGGGTAGTGGAGAGAGTGGAGGGTAGTGGAGAGAAGAGGAGAGTGGAGGGTAGTGGGGAGAGAAGAGGGAAACTCAGCCCACACTTCTACACAAGTTCCTACTTCCCCAGGAATAACCAGAGATGACAGGCTGACACTGGGGCTTGGCACAGACACTTATCCAGGGAAGTGCTTAGCGCACCTGGGAGACAGCGCAGCAGAGTTCCCCTTAGGGTCAATGGGGCTCTAGATTTAAACCGGAGGTAAAAAGATGACGTGATGGTGATGTAATGACAAGAGAGAGAGAGAGCGAGAGAGATGTATATGTTATGTACAGCGAGCTCTAATATCACTGAGAGGGATGTAGTGGGAAGATAAGGGGAGAGGAGAAAGAGAGAGAGGGTGGGGGAGGGAGGGAGAGAGAGAGAAAGAGAGTGGTGTGCATGGCTGGTCTCATAATGCCATTCCTAGGTAAAATGAAGTAACCATCCAGGCACACAGCGCTATGGAGAAGAAGAGTAGATGAAGTATCTCTCTCGTCAACAAGTTGTACAACAGAGTACAGCATTCCTCGCCTCTTTTCTCCTCTCATCTTCTTCTCTCCTCTTGTCTTCGCTCCTCTCCTCTCCTCTCCTCTCCTCTCCTTTAATTTCTCCAGTCCTGTCATCTCCTCTCCTCTCCTCTCCTTTAATTTCTCCAGTCCTGTCATCTCCTCTCCTCTCCTCTCCTCTCCTTTAATTTCTCCAGTCCTGTCCTCTCCTCTCCTCTCCTCTCCTCTCCTTTAATTTCTCCAGTCCTCTCATCTCCTCTCCTCTCCTCTCCTCTCCTTTAATTTCTCCAGTCCTGTCATCTCCTCTCCTCTCCTCTCCTCTCCTTTAATTTCTCCAGTCCTGTCCTCTCCTCTCCTCTCCTCTCCTTTAATTTCTCCAGTCCTCTCATCTCCTCTCCTCTCCTCTCCTCTCCTTTAATTTCTCCAGTCCTGTCATCTCCTCTCCTCTCCTCTCCTCTCCTTTAATTTCTCCAGTCCTGTCATCTCCTCTCCTCTCCTCTCCTTTAATTTCTCCAGTCCTCTCATCTCCTCTCCTCTCCTCTCCTCTCCTTTAATTTCTCCAGTCCTGTCATCTCCTCTCCTCTCCTCTCCTCTCCTTTAATTTCTCCAGTCCTGTCCTCTCCTCTCCTCTCCTCTCCTTTAATTTCTCCAGTCCTGTCATCTCCTCTCCTCTCCTCTCCTCTCCTTTAATTTCTCCAGTCCTGTCATCTCCTCTCCTCTCCTCTCCTCTCCTTTAATTTCTCCAGTCCTCTCCTCTCCTCTCCTCTCCTTTAATTTCTCCAGTCCTCTCCTCTCCTCTCCTCTCCTCTCCTCTCCTCTCCTCTCCTCTCCTCTCCTCTTCTCTTCTCTTCTCTTCTTCTCTTCTCTTCTCTTCTTCTCTTCTCTTCTCTTCTCTTCTTCTCTTCTCTTCTCTTCTCTTCTCTTCTCTTCTCTCCTCTTCTCTCCTCTTCTCTTCTCTTCTCTTCTCTTCTCTCCTCCCCTCTTCTTCTCCCTCATCCTCTACATTTCTCTCATCTTCTCTCAGTGACCCGTGTTAATGCCCCATAAAATATATGTTATAGCTGCATAACTGGAGAAGCACTATCACTAAACTGACTAAAGAACTGAAAATACGAATGCAGCTGTCATATTAGCTGTTACTGAAGCAGGCATCACCTGCTGTGATACAGTAATATTAGCTGTTACTGAAGCAGGCATCAACTGCTGTGATACAGTAATATTAGCTGCTACTGAAGCAGGCATCACCTGCTGTGATACAGCAATATTAGCTGTTACTGAAGCAGGCATCAACTGCTGTGATACAGTAATATTAGCTGTTACTGAAGCAGGCATCACCTGCTGTGATACAGTAATATTAGCTGCTACTGAAGCAGGCATCAACTAATGTGATACAGTAATATTAGCTGCTACTGAAGCAGGCATCAACTAATGTGATACAGTAATATTAGCTGTTACTGAAGCAGGCATCAAATCCAATTGCATTTGTCACATGCGCCGAATACAACAGGTGTAGACCTTACAATCCCTTAACCAACAATGCAGTTTGAAGAAAATACCTAAAAAAAAGTACGAGATAAGACTAACAAATAATTAAAAAGCAGCAGTAAATAACAATAGCGGGCTATGTACTGTATATACAGGGTGTACCGGTACAGAGTCAATGTGCGGGGGCACCGGTGTCGAGGTAATTGAGGTAATATGTTCATGTCGGTAGAGTTATTAAAGTGACTAAACATAGATCAACTGCTGTGATACAGTAATATTGTGATTTAAAACACCTCTGAATGAAATGACTAAAAAGGAGACAGACAGAAGAGCGAGATACACACGCCCGCGCACACCAATGTTATTGTCTTATTTTCTCAGCCAGCGAGTAGGCAGCTACTCTGCACAGACGGCTGCACACCCTATCTGGTGTTCACAGTGATCAGCAGTTGATTATTTTCCCTGAGTCGGAGCACTTTGGGCACAACCACGTCGGATGCCTCTATTTGCATGTCATCTGCATAATGGCTCAGCTAGTGCATTTGCATGCTATGTGGAATGTTCCATTTCTCAACTAAGCCGGGGGTGTGGTATGTGGATTCCAGGGGTGCACAGTTAGTTAGTTAGTTAGTTAGTTAGTTAGTTAGTTAGTTGGTTAGTTAGTTAGTTAGTTACACTGTTTTTGCTCATCTCTCACTGAAGTTATGCATGGCTGTATAATTTAGAATGTATGGTGGAATGTTTAAATATTCTGAACGAACAGGTTTGCAGTATGTTTACCAATATCAAATGTGTGAGCCACTGCATCAATACTTTCAATATGTATGTTTGTACTTGCTATGATACAGTATACTTACACTAAGTAATCATTATTATTTTTTAATAACTCTTCCTGATTGTTAAATCCTACCCTCTATGTGAGAAACAGACTAGCATAGCATGCTGGGGAAAGGGTCATACAAGAGGCTTCAAAGGATAGAAAACCCCAGGGAGGCTTTACGGATATTCCTGGTGCCCATATTGATGAGGTATGTCGCGCAGATGAGAGTCAAGTGGAGACAAAGGGATTTGGTTCAGTCAGTTTAGTCAGTCATCCTGATGAGCCCTTCACATCTAGCTAGTTTAGTCAGTCGTCCTGATTGATCCCTTCACAGCTAGCTAGTTCAGTCAGTCATCCTGATGAGCCCTTCACAGCTAGCTAGTTCAGTCAGTCATCCTGATTGATCCCTTCACAGCTAGCTAGTTCAGTCAGTCATCCTGATGAGTCTTTCACATCTAGCTAGTTCAGTCAGTCATCCTGATGAGCCCTTCACAGCTAGCTAGTTTAGTCAGTCATCCTGATGAGCCCTTCACATCTAGCTAGTTTAGTCAGTCGTCCTGATTGATCCCTTCACAGCTAGCTAGTTCAGTCAGTCATCCTGATGAGCCCTTCACAGCTAGCTAGTTCAGTCAGTCATCCTGATGAGCCTTTCACAGCTATCTAATTCAGTCAGTCATCCTGATGAGCCCTTCACAGCTAGCTAGTTTAGTCAGTCATCCTGATGAGCCCTTCACAGCTAGCTAGTTTAGTCAGTCATCCTGAAGAGCCCTTCACAGCTAGCTAGTTCAGTCAGTCATCCTGATGAGTCTTTCACAGCTATCTAGTTCAGTCAGTCATCCTGATGAGCCCTTCACAGCTAGCTAGTTTAGTCAGTCATCCTGATGAGCCCTTCACAGCTAGCTAGTTTAGTCAGTCATCCTGAAGAGCCCTTCACAGCTAGCTAGTTCAGTCAGTCATCCTGATGAGTCTTTCCCAGCTAGCTAGTTTAGTCAGTCATCCTGATGAGCCCTTCACAGCTAACTAGTTTAGTCAGTCATCATGATGAGCCCTTCACAGCTAGCTAGTTTAGTCAGTCATCCTGATGAGCCCTTCACAGCTAGCTAGTTCAGTCAGTCATCCTGATGAGCCCTTCACAGCTAGCTAGTTTAGTAAGTCATCCTGATGAGCCCTTCACAGCTAGCTAGTTTAGTCAGTCATCATGATGAGCCCTTCACAACTAGCTAGTTTAGTCAGTCATCATGTTGAGCCTTTCACAGCTAGCTAGTTTAGTCAGTCATCCTGATGAGCCCTTCACAGGTAGCTAGTTCAGTCAGTCATCCTGATGAGCCCTTCACAGCTAGCTAGTTTAGTCAGTCATCATGATGAGCCCTTCACAGCTAGCTAGTTTAGTCAGTCATCATGATGAGCCCTTCACAGCTAGCTAGTTTAGTCAGTCATCATGATGAGCCTTTCACAGCTAGCTAGTTTAGTCAGTCATCATGATGAGCCCTTCACAGCTAGCTAGTTTAGTCAGTCATCATGATGAGCCCTTCACAGCTAGCTAGTTTAGTCAGTCATCATGATAAGCCTTTCACAGCTAGCTAGTTTAGTCAGTTGTCCTGATGAGCCCTTCACAGCTAGCTAGTTTAGTCAGTCGTCCTGATGAGCCCTTCACAGCTAGCTAGTTTAGTCAGTCATCCTGATGAGCCCTTCACAGCTAACTAGTTTAGTCAGTCGTCCTGATGAGCCCTTCACAGCTAGCTAGTTTAGTCAGTCGTCCTGATGAGCCCTTCACTGCTAGCTAGTTTAGTCAGTCGTCCTGATGAGCCCTTCACAGCTAGCTAGTTTATGCTGGCTAGCTGACAACAACAGTAGCGTGGTGCTAGTTAAAACTTGTAAAAGAAAGTTGTGTTAATTTAGATGGCTAGGGGGATAAATAACTTGTAGTATTTGTCACCATTTGGAATCTGGATGTCGCCGTGACATGCCAATTAGCTAACGTAACAAGAAGCCGGTGTGAATGATCAGTGCAATGGTGTTGTATCGAGGTGCTTCCCTCTGAGCAGCAGTTGCTTCACCGGGCAGCTGTATCATATGTTGCTGGTGGTAGCTAACGTGGCCAATTTGTTCCATCCAACTTGATTTCTATTTAGAGTAGGGTAGAAGCCTACACAAGAAATAACTTGGTATATTGGTAGAACCATCTGGATGTCATCGTGATACAGTTTTCTGCTACTCAATTTTTTATATATTTTTTTATTTAACCCTTATTTAACCAGGTGGGCTAGTTGAGAAGGGGAGAGTTTGCGCTGCAAGCCAGCAACAGGGCACAGTGTCCTTCGGTCCCAAGTCCCGCTTGCCAAGCACTGCTGACCTGCAGTGACTTCGGGGAAAGGAGCTAGATAGTGTAGTCAATATCAGGCCAGGGTGACAGCTAAAGCACATTTGTTGCATTTGTAGTATCATAAAAACGTTTTTTTTCAAGTTACAACTTCACCGGACAAGTTGCAAATTCTCGCTGAGCTCATCAGGATGACTCACTGAACTGACTGAACCCAATCAAATCCGTTTGTCCCCACTC
Source organism: Salvelinus namaycush (assembly GCF_016432855.1). Lineage (NCBI taxonomy): Eukaryota > Metazoa > Chordata > Actinopteri > Salmoniformes > Salmonidae > Salvelinus > Salvelinus namaycush. Next base: position 33,493,507 of record NC_052330.1, read on the forward strand.
AACTCTCAGTGCGAGACATATACCATCAATTTTGGGCACCCAGACTGTCCGTATAGCCTGTCCCTAACCGTAGGAGCAAGGCAGGAAGTAATCTGTGCTGTGATTTGCTTATTCAACTGAACTGACATTACAAAAGAGCCACATCAGTTAACATCTTTTGAATGAACATTCTACATTATCATGAAAATTATAGCATCACAATACCAGGCAGCCATTGTGAGCGTACCCATGAGTGTACAAAGATAGAACTGCTTTATATCTATGTTCGTTAGTCAGTCAGTCAAATTGCCAGGGTTAGAGGTTCCAAGCCTTTTCTATTCATTCTATTTCTATGTGTGCATTGTGGGGGCTGTTGCCTAGGCAACCAAAGACTCAACCGCACAAATGCCCGGCCGTCCCGTCTTCAGTCAGTCAGTCCATAACAGCCGGTTACACAGTTGTACTTCGAGTCAATATTCACGTAACAATAAGGAATTCCACGTGGCCACAAATTGGTGAAAACAAACCCCCTTTGTAACAAAACATGCCAAAAAAGCTGCTGTGTTGTTCAATGTACATGTTACCAGGTCAAAAATTCCAACCTATGGATCGCAACGCTCCCACGCAGGAAAATAGAGCCTGTGAGAAGAGCCCTGTGGCTTCAGGCTATTTGACGTGGGAGAGTGGGAAATGTGGGGACCCAGTGTCCAAGTTGTCCACACATAGTTATGTAAGGTGAATTCGGAAAGTATTCAGACCCCTTGACTTTTTCCACATTTTGTTACGTTACAGCCTTCTAAAATGGATTAAATTCAGCCTTCTAAAATAAAAAATAAAAGGTTTTTAGAAATTGTTGCAAATTTATAAAAAGAACAAAACTGAAATATCACATTTACATAAGTATTCAGACCCTTTACTCAGTACTTTGTTGAAGCACCTTTGGCAGCGAATATAGCCTCGAGTCTTCTTGGGTATGACGCTACAAGCTTGGCACACCTGTATTTGGGGAGTTTCTCCCATTCTTCTCTGCAGATCCTCTCAAGCTCTGTCAGGTTGGATGGGGAGGGTTGCTGCACAGCTATTTTCAGGTCTCTCCAGAGATGTTTAATCGGCGTCAAGTCCGGGCTCTGGCTGGGCAACTCAAGGACATTCAGAGACTTGCTCTGAAGCCACTCCTGCGTATTCTTGGCTGTGTGCTTAGGGTCGTTGTCCTGTTGGAAGGTGAACCTTCACCCCTATCTGAGGTCCTGAGGTCTCTGGAGCAGGTGTTCATCAAGGATCTCTCTGTACTGTGCTCCGTTCATCTTTCCCTTGATCCTGACTAGTCTCCCAGTCCCTGCCGCTGAAAAACATCCCCACAGCATGATGCTGCCACCACCATGCTTCCCCATAGGGATGGTGCCAGGTTTCCTCCAGACATAACGCTCAGAATTCAAGCCAAAGAGTTCAATCTTGGTTTCATCAGACCAGAGGATCTTGTTTCTCATGGTCTTTGAGTCCTTTAGGTGCCTTTTGTCAAACTTCAAGTGGGCTGTCATGTGCCTTTTACTGAGGAGTGGCTTCCGTCTGGCCGATGACTGCTGCAGAGATGATTGTCCTTCTGGTTCTCCCATCTCCGCAGAGGGACTCTGGAGCTTGGTTCTTGGTCACCTGGCTGCTAGCCCCGTCATGAAAAGGGGCATGAGGGAAACCCTACAATATTATGTTTTTCTAAGTAGTGAGAACACTCTGGAGCAGGCAATGTTGAAAAGTCATCTTTAGACATGTTGTACTTTCCTTACATGTCGTTTTGTAATTGACTAAAACAAGCAGACAATAAGAAAATTGCTTTTGAAAAGGGTAAAGTATTTGTTGTGAGCCAACGGGGTATCCTAGGGTAACCACGGGTTTATTTTCCAACATGCGGGCATTGTATCTAATACCGACTGAGACAATACGGTAATTGTGGCAGGTTAGTTTTGGGACTGAATCTGTGCACCAAACCAGAGCATTCAGAGACCCGGAGCATTCAGAGACCCGGAGCATTCAGAGACCCGGAGCATTCAGAGACCCGGAGCATTCAGAGACCCGGAGCAGTCAGAGACCCGGAGCATTCAGAGACCCAGAGCAAGAAAATACATGTATTTATTTATTTAACCAGGCAAGTCAGTTAAGAACAAATTCTTATTTACAACGACAGCCTACACCGGCCAAACCTGGACGACGCTGGGCCAATTGCGCGCTACCCTATGGGACTCCGGATCACGGCTGGTTGTGATACAGCCTGGACTCAAACCAGGGTGTCTGTAGTGACGCCTCTTGCACTAAGATGCAGTGCCTTAGACCGCTGCACCACTCGGGAGCCCAGTGAGCACCACTCGGCACCTATAGACCAGCTGTAACACAACAAGCGTTTACATAGCCTTTCTTTGCTGACTCATTATTACAATATGACACATACGACAGCTGTATGGTGTACAGCAAGGGTATTCAACTCTTGAGGTACGAAGCCTGCTGGTTTTCTGTTCTACCTAATAATTAATTGCACACACGCCTGGTGTCCCAGATCTAAATCAGTCCCTGATTAGAGGGAAACAATGAAGAAATGCAGTGGAACTGGCTTCGAGGTCCAGAGTTGAGATTGAAGGGTGTACACTATGAACATTATTCAACTGAAAGGCTAAACCAATGGAGAGGCAGCCATTTTGTGTTAACAGATTAAATGTTGTGTTTTGACACTGGCTAAACCAGCCACAGTAATGTGGTGCTGCAACAAGTCAAACAACAATGGCCAAATGTGACAGACGCAGATTCCCTCCTCTTCCTCCTTTCTCTATCTATCTATATATCTATCTATATCTATATATATGCACTCCTCTTCCTCTCCTCCCTCTCTCTCTATCTATCCCTCCCTGGGTTGCGTAACTGCTGACGCACTCATGATCCGTGGAAAAGAGGGAATCGGTTTTACTAGGTTGATCCCAGAGGTCAGGAGCGAGACAAGAGTATACCGGGAGGAGAGAAGAGGGGAGGAGAGGAGGAAAAACAGTACATGGGAAAAGCAAGGAAAAGGCATATTCTCATCCTAGTGTTACTGTAGCTGGGAGCTGGCAATGGAGGATAACAGAGGAGGCAGCAACAGACAGCAAGACACCATCAGGGCGGCAAGTAGCTTAGGGATTAAGAGCGTTGGGCCAGTAACCGAAAGGTCGCTGGTGCGAATCCCCAAGCCGGTAATGTGGAAATAAATGCCATGATCAAGACAGTTAACCCTCAACAGCAGCTGCTTCCTGGGAGCCAATGACATGGACATTGATTAAGACAGCCCCCCGCACCTCTCTGATTCAGGGGAGTTGGGTTAAACGTGGAAGACACATTTCAGTTGCATGCATTCGGTTGTGCAACTGATTAGGTACCCCCCTTTCTTTCTTTCATCAGACAGACTGGATCCACGACTGAGGGTACAGTACCCTAACCCTTGTTCTCACAGAGATGAGAGAGGGTCGGGATGAGAAATTTAGAAAATCTTTGTCTTTGATGAGCAAAAAGAGACATGCACCATCAGCAGTAAGGTCGACCCCGTAGTGATGCCTTCGTGCTCTGTAGAGAGAAGATAGAAAGGAGAGAGGGAGAAGACAGAGAGGGAAAGAGGTACACAAGCAATCATATAGGGGGCAGAGAGGGAATGGCAGAAGGAAAGAGAGAAAGATAACGAAAGAGATATAGACAGACAGACAGACAGACAGACAGACAGACAGACAGACAGACAGACAGACAGACAGACAGACAGACAGACAGACAGACAGACAGACAGACAGACAGACAGACAGACAGACAGACAGACAGACAGACAGACAGACAGACAGACATAGTGAGAGTAAAGCTGTGTGAGCTGCAGCAGGACTTTACAGTGCAGCAGGATAATTAGAGAGTGTGACTCAAGTTCCAGGACTAATCCCCCATATGGAGAGGGATTAGACAAGAGAGCTCTCTCTCTCCCACACTCCAATAAACTCTATCCCCCTTTCTCCATCTGCATCTCACTATGTCTTTCTCCCTCTCTAACCCTCTCCTCTGACTCTCGCTCTTCCCTTCTCCCTCTCTCTTTCTCTCCCTCTCTCCCTCTAACTCCTAATCACCCCAATAGACCCAATCTCCTCAGGGTCTTATCTCTGTCTTAGTACCTCTAGAGAGTCCTCAGGGTCGTATCCCTGTCTTAGTACCTGTAGAGAGTCCTCAGGGTCTTATCCCTGTCTTAGTACCTCCAGAGAGTCCTCAGAGTCTTATCCCACTGTCTTAGTACCTACCTATAGAGAGTCCTAAGGGTCTTATCTCTGTCTTAGTACTTCTAGAGAGTCCTCAGGGTCTTATCCCTGTCTTAGTACCTGTAGAGAGTCCTCAGGGTCTTATCCATGTCTTAGTACCTATAGAGAGTCCTCAGGGTCTTATCCATGTCTTAGTACCTATAGAGAGTCCTCAGGGTCTTATCCATGTCTTAGTACCTCTAGAGAGTCATCAGGGTCTTATCCCACTGTCTTAGTACCTCTAGAGAGTCCTCAGGGTCTTATCCCTGTCTTAGTACCTGTAGAGAGTCCTCAGGGTCTTATCCCTGTCTTAGTACCTGTAGAGAGTCCTCAGTCTTATCCCACTGTCTTAGTACCTCTAGAGAGTCCTCAGGGTCTTATCCCTGTCTTAGTACCTATAGAGAGTCCTCAGGGTCTTATCCCTGTCTTAGTACCTATAGAGAGTCCTCAGGGTCTTATCCCTGTCTTAGTACCTCTAGAGAGTCCTCAGGGTCTTATCACTGTCTTACTACCTCTAGAGAGTCCTCAGGGTTTTATCCCACTGTCTTAGTACCCGTAGAGAGTCCTCAGGGTCGTATCCCACTGTCTTAGTACCTGTAGAGAGTCCTCAGGGTATTATACCACTGTCTCTGTACCTAGAAAGTCCTCCTCAGGGTCTTATCCCACTATCTTAGTACCTCTAGAGAGTCCTCAGGGTCTTATCCCACTGTCTTATTACCTCTAGAGAGTCCTCCTACTCCTCCTCCTCTGCTTTTAAAACATTCCAGGCTAGGTAGGGCTGGATAGGACCTCAGCCAGAAGGCTGTCTGCTGAAACACACAACCACTGTCGTGCTCTGGGGCAAGAGTCTTACGCCAGATCCTCTAGTGGACATTGAGCTTTCTAAAGCAAATAGAAAGCTAGCTAATTTTCTCCCAACATCAGACACCCCTTAACATCGTACACCACCCAACTTCGGATACCCCCCAACATCGGACACCCCCCAACATCGGACACCCCCTAACATCGGACACCTTCTAACATCGGACACTCTCTAGCAGTTAGAGGATTAAATCACCTCGAACACAACAATTAAATGGACTGGAAAATAACAGTACATTTTGTGACTAAAGGCCCCCTTCTAGCTAGCTGACTACCGACTACTAATCTACCGACTACTAATCTACCGACTACTAATCTACCGACTACTAACCTAAGTTAAATTAGGTTATGAGAGATTTCAAAGAAGTTATATACACTACCGTTCAAAAGTTTGGTCCATTAAAATAACATCAAATTGATCAGAAATACAGTGTAGAAACTGTTAACGTTGTAAATGACTATTGTAGCTGGAAACGGCTGATTTTTTATGGAATATCTACATATGCTTACAGAGGCCCATTATCAGCAACCATCACTCATGTGTTCCAATGGCACGTTGTGTTAGCTAATCCAAGTTTATCCTTTTAAAAGGCTTATTGATCATTAGAAAACCCTTTTGCAATTATGTTAGCACAGCTGAAAACTGTTGTATTGATTAAAGAAGCAATAAAACTGGCCTTCTTTAGACTAGTTGAGTATCTAGAGCATCAGCATTTGTGGGTTCGATTACAGGCTCAAAATGGCCGGAAACAAAGAACTTTCTTCTGAAGCTTGTCAGTCTATACTTGTTCTGAGAAATTAAGGCTAGCTGAGTTCTAATCGCACCTAATCCTTTGCAAACGAGTGGAATCATGAACAGTGGTTTGTTCAATATGTTTAACTACATCTCCCAGATTTGCCTCCTGGAATTGCCTTTTTAGCAGCAGATTTACCACTCTCCCAAATGGCTAACTCTGCCCTCTTGAGGCACAGGCCCAGGGCCTGAGACGTGAAACGAAATACCCCAGCTCGCAGTCAGCTCAAGTAGGCAAATAGAGAGTCAGAGACGCTGCTGACAGTGTTTGCGAGATGAAGGACAAAAGGCCATTTTAAAACCGTCCCGCGACTCCTGCCATGTCTATAGAAATCCCCCAAACAAACAAAAAAACGACTCTCTGAGAATGACTGCACAACTGGCAAATAGTTGCTTATAGATATGTCAGTCAGTCAGGTGGCTAGCTGCTGGCAGAGACTTCTATGTCAGTAATGTTAAAGGGCTCTGGCTAGTATTACTTGGCCAACTAGAAGGATGAAGTAAGAAGCTAATGTTAAAGGGATACTTCAGGAGTAAGATAAACTGATGGACACCGTTTGTATGACTCTGTGTCCATTATAAAGGAAGTTAGGGGTAGTTTTTCTAGCCAATGCTAAATAGCATTAGCGCAATGACTGGAAGTCTATGGGTATCAGTGATAGCGCAATGACTGGTAGTCTGTGTGTAACGCTAGTTAGTAATTGGGTAGAAAAACTACCTCTAACTTCCTTCACTAGTTAGCAACTTCCTTAAATCTACATGCAGAGACATCTCTTTAAACAGAGCCTACCTCAGGAAAAAAATTAAAAAATACACTACTAAATGAAGTAACTTTGCTTTACAGAGAGTAGGCTACTGAGACAGACAGTGATGTGGAGCTCAGTAGTGAGGCTGAGGCAGGCTGAAATGCATGCAGAAGGAAGCAGAGGAGACACGGAGAGAGAGATAGAGAGAAGAAGCAAGCAGAGAGAGGTTAGTACAGTGGTCCTCGCACTTGGGATCGGGGTCCCATGTGGGGTCCCCGTAGGAAATCTGTAGTAATCTCATCAAACAAGTTAGCAACTTTAAAAAACAAATATATGAACATATGAACATCTTCCTTATAGGCCGACATTAAAATACATTAAAATACAACCACTGTATGTTTCGATTTGAACATCTCCACTGGACCTATCTTCCTTATAGGCTGACATTACAATACAACCAATGTATGTTTCAATATGAACATCTCCACCGGACCGATCTTCCTTATAGGCTGACGTTAAAATACAACCACTGTATGTTTCGATTTGAACATCTCCACTGGACCTATCTTCCTTATAGGCTGACATTACAATACAACCACTGTATGTTTCGATATGAACATCTCCACAGGACCGATCTTCCTTACAAGCTGACATTACAATACAACCACTGTATGTTTTGATATGAACATCTCCACAGGACCTATCTTCCTTATAGGCTGACATTACAATACAACCACTGTATGTTTCGATATGAACATCTCCACAGGACCTATCTTCCTTAGAGGCTGACATTACATTACAACCACTGTATGTTTCAATATGAACATCTCCACAGGACCTATCTTCCTTATAGGCTGACATTACAATACAACCACTGTATGTTTCGATATGAACATCTCCACTGGACCTATCTTCCTTATAGGCTGACATTAAAATACAACCACTGTATGTTTCGATATGAACATCTCCACAGGACCTATCTTCCTTATAGGCTGACATTGAAATGCTATCAACATACAAACAATGCAGTTCTAAAAATGTCAGATGTTTTCATATCATCGCTGATGCTATGCGTCGGGGCTCATATTTTCCCCATTTCTGGGGTATAGCATTACAATTGTATAGCTAACACGCCATGTGTTTGTAGATGGACTGAGGTGAATGAACCTGCAGCAGCCAAGGTGATAATGGCTGGGGTCATTTTTGCTGTTCTCCACATAGCATTTTAAAGTTGTCTCTGTGTCATGTTCTCTCTCTATCCTCTTTATCTCTTGATCCTCTTTATCTCTCTACCCTCTATTGCTCTCTCTACCTTGTCGTTCTCTCTCTACCCTATCTTTATCTCTCTGCCCTCTAGTTCTATCTCTACCTTATCTTTCTCTCTCTACCTAAACTTTCTCTCTCTACCCTATCTTTATCTCTCTGCCCTCTAGTTCTATCTCTACCTTATCTTTCTCTCTCTACCTAAACTTTCTCTCTCTACCCTCTCTTTATCTCTCTGCCCTCTAGTTCTATCTCTACCTTATCTTTCTCTCTCTACCTAAACTTTCTCTCTCTACCCTATCTTTATCTCTCTACCCTCTAGTTCTATCTCTACCTTATCTTTCTCTCTCTACCTAAACTTTCTCTCTCTACCCTATCTTTATCTCTCTACCCTCTAGTTCTATCTCTACCTTATCTTTCTCTCTCTACCTAAACTTTCTCTCTCTACCCTATCTTTATCTCTCTACCCTCTAGTTCTATCTCTACCTTATCTTTCTCTCTCTACCTAAACTTTCTCTCTCTACCCTATCTTTATCTCTCTACCCTCTAGTTCTATCTCTACCTTATCTTTCTCTCTCTACCTAAACTTTCTCTCTCTACCCTATCTTTATCTCTCTACCCTCTAGTTCTATCTATACCTTATCTTTCTCTCTCTACCTAAACTTTCTCTCTCTACCCTATCTTTATCTCTCTACCCTCTAGTTCTATCTCTACCTTATCTTTCTCTCTCTACCTAAACTTTCTCTCTCTACCCTATCTTTATCTCTCTACCCTCTAGTTCTATCTCTACCTTATCTTTCTCTCTCTACCTAAACTTTGTCTCTCTACCCTCTTTATCTCTCTACCCTCTATTTCTCTCTTTACCTTGTCTTTCTCTCTTTACCTTAGCTTTGTCTCTCTACCCTCTTTATCTCTCTACCTTATCTTTCTCTCTCTACCCTCTATTTCTCTCTTTACCTTGTCGTTCTCTCTCTACCTTATCTTTATCTCTCTACCCTTTATTTCTATCTCTACCTTATCTTTCTCTCTCTACCCGCTCTACGCACAATGTGTACACATATACTGTAGTTACTAGGGAAATTATGTTAGGAATTTATAAATTCTCTCTGAGGTATTCCGGAACGGGAGTACAGTAACAGTAGATTACCCTGGTGTGTGAATTTGAACTGAATGGAACCATCCTCAGCATTCCTCTGATTATCTTCTATGACGTCATCATTGTCTTATGGTTTTATCCCTCTTTATTTAATTCTAGTCAGCATCCCCCCATCCCCCCACCCCATCATCTCTTTCCCATCCAGTCCTTACTAAGTCTTGATGAGCAGTCATCACTACGTGAGCACACCGTTGTGAAATAAGGTGAGCTAGGGAAGCAGCTGTCCACTGCAGTGGGATCCAGGATGCATAGATATACTGGACTTGACTTTGGTAAAAGCGGAATGCCTTTATCACAGCAGTTTGGCAGTCAATATATAGATTATATACTGTAATCAATCATAACAGGTGGGTAGTCAGTGTACAGGATATCCCTCAGAACAGAAAAAGGTTTTCAAAAATGCATAATTAATCGTAATTCAAAGCAACCCAAAATGTGTCCAGAGGCATTAGCACTGTACTGAATATATCACATGGTCCAGTATGAATTATGAAACAAGTCTTAAAAATCACTACGCACAGAACTAGGGGTGTATCGTACACATATTACTAAGCCTTTCAGTAAGGGGACCTCAGATCGGTTTCGCACTGTGAACCTGAATGAATACATTAAAACACTAGGCCTATAGTCTAAACCTACGCTGCATTGAATCCCTCTTGAGTAAATCTGAGCTGGAAAAATAAAACAGTTCAGGCTATTTCGTTAAAACAACTAGAGCCGATGCGCACATTGTGATCAAAATTCTCATCTTAATTGGCACATTTCAAAACTGTCCTTTTGTGAGGCGCAGCCGGGAACTATTTCTGTACAATGGCAAGTGGTGGGTTCGATAACCAGGAGGATTCTCCATCATCGTTTAACCCTCCTGTTGTGTTTGTTTCATGTTAATTCATTCTGTGTACCTGGTCCAAAATGACCACCCCATTATAGCTGATTATAAATCCATAATAATACATATATTATCACCAAATGTTGTGTTAGATCTTTTTATCAAATTAAGTTCTTGTGAACATTACAAGTTTTGAACTTCTATTTGCTATCTATGGTCTGCAGGCCTCGTTGACCTGAGCTCATACAACTCGTTTTTGAGTTTAAAAAAAAGCATAATGTATGGATTATTTTGACTATAACATATAGATTAAACATATGGTGCTATTTATCACAGACTACTTTGAGTCAAAGTTTAACAAGGACTCTCTCCTCCTCACCAATGTCACGATCAAAGATATGATCAAGAGTCTCACACACAGTATATCGTTTGGTCATTGTGCTGCCACAGAATGAATTGTGAGCAAGGCCTCAAACAATATTTATATACCAGAGCTGTGAGGAATGTTCTACTGTATATATTATTGAAACAATGTTGCAATTGTTTATGAGAATGCCAACAGGTATTGGGGAAAGGTTCCCGTGGGGGTTGCCATGGAAGCCAAAAATTAAAAACAATAAGCTCATGCATTTATTCTGAACGGTTAAATTAAGGATTAATGTTTGGGGTAGGTTTAATTAAGCTCAGGCATTCATTCTGATTGGTTAAGTTAAGGATTAAGGTTTGGGGTAGGTTTAATTAAGCTCAGGCATTAATTCTGATTGGTTAAGTTAAGGATTTTGGGATAGGGTTAAAACATCCATTAGTTAAGACTGGCCTTGCTAACTCATTGTGGATGGATGGCACAGTCGCCAACACATCCAGCTCCCACTCCATACACCATGGGTTCAATCCCATAGTCACCATTGTGTGCTTCCATAATCCTTATACAACATTTAGTATGGTGCATCCGCCCTGCATTATATCCCACTGCTAATGACCCAGTGAAGAAGGCAGCACTGTCATTGAGACAACTCCTACATTCAAACCACATGCACATTTCTCTTTCATTTCCTCTCACACACACACCTTCACACACAGGCAACAGCAGCACAGCGGCAGTGTGTAGAACGGGCCCTGTCACACATTCACACACACAGGGGCTAGCAGCACAGCGGCGGTGTGTAGAACGGGCCCTGTCACACATTCACACACACAGGGGCTAGCAGCACAGCGGCAGTGTGTAGAACGGGCCCTGTCACACATTCACACACACAGGGGCTAGCAGCACAGTGGCGGTGTGTAGAACGGGCCCTCTCACACATGCACACACACAGGCGCTAGCAGCACAGCGGCAGTGTGTAGAACGGGCCCTGTCACACATTCACACACACAGGGGCTAGCAGCACAGTGGCGGTGTGTAGAACGGGCCCTGTCACACATTCACACACACAGGGGCTAGCAGCACAGCGGCAGTGTGTAGAACGGGCCCTGTCACACATTCACACACACAGGGGCTAGCAGCACAGTGGCGGTGTGTAGAACGGGCCCTGTCACACATTCACACACACAGGGGCTAGCAGCACAGCGGCAGTGTGTAGAACGGGCCCTGTCACACATTCACACACACAGGGGCTAGCAGCACAGTGGCGGTGTGTAGAACGGGCCCTGTCACACATTCACACACACAGGCGCTAGCAGCACAGCGGCGGTGTGTAGAACGGGCCCTGTCACGCATATACAGTATCTACTGTTGAACACACATCATCAATAATACACCAGCTGTAGGAATCATACAGCTCCCAGGCACAGAGTGAGGTAGAGATTAGCAGAGTATAATACGGAAGAGTACAGTAGAGATAAGTAGTGTAGGGTACAGAAGAGTAGAGATCAGTAGAGTAGAACACAATACACTAGAGTCCAGTAGAGTACAGATTAGTAGTGTAGGGTACAGTAGAGTAGATATTGCTAGAGCAGGGTACAGTAGAGTAGAAATTAGTGGAGTAGAGTAGAGTACAGTAGAGTAGGGTACAGTAGAGATCAGAAGAGTACAGATTAGTAGAGTAGGCTACAGTAGAGTAGAGTAGAGATTAGTAGAGTAGAGTACAGTAGAGATAAGTAGAGTAGACTACAGTAGAGTAGAGATTAGTAGAGTAGAGATTAGTAGAGTAGAGATTAGTAGAGTAGAGTACAGTACAGTAGAGATAAGTAGAGTACAGATTAGTAGAGTAGAGTACAGTAGAGATCAGTAGAGTAGAGTACAGTAGAGTAGAGATTAGTAGAGTAGAGTACAGTAGAGATCAGTAGAGTAGACTACAGTAGAGATTAGTAGAGTAGAGATTAGTAGAGTAGAGATTAGTAGAGTAGAGTACAGTACAGTAGAGATAAGTAGAGTACAGTACAGTAGAGTAGAGTACAGTAGAGTACAGTAGAGTAGAGTACAGTAGAGTAGAGTACAGTAGAGTAGAGATTAGTAGAGTAGAGATAAGTAGAGTACAGATTAGTAGAGTAGAGTACAGTAGAGATCAGTAGAGTAGAGTACAGTAGAGTAGAGATTAGTAGAGTAGAGTAGAGTACAGTAGAGTACAGTAGAGATTAGTACAGTAGAGATTAGTAGAGTAGAGTACAGTAGAGATCAGTAGAGTAGACTACAGTAGAGTAGAGATTAGTAGAGTAGAGATTAGTAGAGTAGAGATTAGTAGAGTAGGGTACAGTAGAGTACAGATTAGTAGAGTAGAAATTAGTAGAGTAGAGATTAGTAGAGTAGAGATTAGTAGAGTAGAGATTAGTAGAGTAGGGTAGAGTAGAGATCAGTACAGTAGAGTACAGCCTAGTAGAGTAGAGTACAGTAGAGTAGAGTTCAGTACAGTAGAGATCAGTAGAGTAGAGATTAGTAGAGTAGGGTACAGTAGAGTAGAGATAAGTAGAGTACAGATCAGTAGAGTAGAGTACAGTAGAGTAGAGATTAGTAGAGTAGAGTACAGTAGAGTACAGCTTAGTAGAGTAGGGTACAGTAGAGTAGAGATTAGTAGAGTAGAGTAGAGTACAGTAGAGTAGAGATTAATAGAGTAGAGATTAGTAGAGTAGAGATTAGTAGAGTAGAGTACAGTACAGTAGAGATAAGTAGAGTACAGATTAGTAGAGTAGAGTACAGGAGAGGTCAGTAGAGTAGAGTACAGTAGAGTAGAGATTAGTAGAGTAGAGTACAGTAGAGATCAGTAGAGTAGACTACAGTAGAGTAGAGATTAGTAGAGTAGAGATTAGTAGAGTAGAGATTAGTAGAGTAGAGTACAGTACAGTAGAGATAAGTAGAGTACAGATTAGTAGAGTACAGTAGAGTAGAGTACAGTAGAGTAGAGTAGAGTACAGTAGAGTAGAGTACAGTAGAGTAGAGTACAGTAGAGTAGAGTACAGTAGAGTAGAGATAAGTAGAGTAGAGATTAGTAGAGTAGAGATTAGTAGAGTAGAGATTAGTAGAGTAGAGATTAGTAGAGTAGAGATAAGTAGAGTACAGATTAGTAGAGTAGAGTACAGTAGAGATCAGTAGAGTAGAGTACAGTAGAGTAGAGATTAGTAGAGTAGAGTACAGTAGAGATCAGTAGAGTAGAGTACAGTAGAGATTAGTAGAGTACAGTATAGATTAGTAGAGTAGAGTACAGTAGAGATCAGTAGAGTAGACTACAGTAGAGTAGAGATTAGTAGAGTAGGGTACAGTAGAGTAGAGATTAGTAGAGTAGAGATTAGTAGAGTAGAGATTAGTAGAGTAGGGTAGAGTAGAGATCAGTACAGTAGAGTACAGCCTAGTAGAGTAGAGTACAGTAGAGTAGAGTTCAGTACAGTAGAGATCAGTACAGTAGAGATCAGTAGAGTAGAGATTAGTAGAGTAGGGTACAGTAGCGATCAGAAGAGTACAGATTAGTAGAGTAGGGTACAGTAGAGTAGAGATTAGTAGAGGAGACTACAGTAGAGTACAGATTAGTAGAGTAGGGTACAGTAGAGATCAGAAGAGTACAGATTAGTAGAGTAGAGATTAGTAGAGTAGGGTACAGTAGAGTAGAGATAAGTAGAGTACAGATCAGTAGAGTAGAGTACAGTAGAGTAGAGATTAGTAGAGTAGAGTACAGTAGAGTAGAGATTAGTAGAGTAGAGTACTGTATAGATCAGTAGAGTATGGTACAGTAGAGTAGAGATTAGTAGAGTAGAGATTAGTAGAGTAGAGTACAGTAGAGTAGAGTACAGTAGAGTAGAGATCAGTAGAGTAGAGATCAGTAGAGTAGAGATCAGTAGAGTAGAGATTAGTAGAGTAGAGTACAGTAGAGTAGAGATCAGTAGAGTAGAGTACAGTAGAGTAGAGATCAGTAGAGTAGAGATCAGTAGAGTAGAGATCAGTAGAGTACAGTAGACATTAGTAGAGTATGGTAGTGTACAGTAGAGCAGAGATCAGTAGAGTACGGTAGTGTAGAGATTAGTAGAGTAGTGTAGGGTGTTGCAGAGATCAGTAGAGTACAGTAGACATTAGTAGAGTAGGGTAGAGATTAGTAGAGTACAGTAGAGATCAGTACAGATTGGTATAGTAGTGTACAGTAGAGTAGAGATCAGTAGAGTAGAGTAGAGATCAGTAGAGTACAGATTAGTAGAGTAGTGTACATTAGAGTAGAGATCAGTACAGTAGAGTAGAGATTAGTAGAGTAGAGTACAGTATAGATCAGTAGAGTAGGGTACAGTAGAGTAGAGATTAGTAGAGTACATTAGAGTAGACATCAGTAGAGTAGAGATTAGTAGAGTATAGTACATTAGAGTAGAGATCAGTACAGTAGAGTAGAGATTAGTAGAGTAGAGTACAGTATAGATCAGTAGAGTAGGGTACAGTAGAGTAGAGATTAGTAGAGTACATTAGAGTAGACATCAGTAGAGTAGAGATTAGTAGAGTATAGTACATTAGAGTAGACATCAGTAGAGTAGAGATTAGTAGAGTATTAATAGGGAAAAGAGAGCTGTACCTTTGTTTCTACCTATAGATACGAAGAAAGGGGGTCCACCGAGGAAGAGGGGGAGAGTGGCGTTCCGAGTTGAGAGGCGCAGGAGGGGAGGTGAGGGTAGGAAAGAGTTGAGAGGCGCAGGAGGCATAAAAATAGGAGAGAATGGATTGTTGAAGTAGCGTTAACATAGAAAGGACGAGGTACCAACTAGCAAGTCATGCCAAGCTTTGAGAAACATGCAAACAGATCATGTGCCAGGCTGGAAGATGCAGTGCATTCCCATGGAACACACACACACACACACACACACACACACACACACACACACACACACACACACACACACACACACACACACACACACACACACACACACACACACATGTACAGTAATATCAGACTGGAGCAGCAGCCTGTATATTATAATGTACAGTAATATCAGACTGGAGCAGCAGCCTGTATATTATCATGTACAGTAATATCAGAGTGGAGCAGCAGCCTGTATATTATAATGTACAGTAATATCAGACTGGAGCAGCAGCCTGTATATTATAATGTACAGTAATATCAGACTGGAGCAGCAGCCTGTATATTATAATGTACAGTAATATCAGACTGGAGCAGCAGCCTGTATATTATCATGTACAGTAATATCAAAGTGGAGCAGGAGCCTGTATATTTTCATGTACTGTAATATCAAAGTGGAGCAGGAGCCTGTATATTTAATTACAGTAATATCAGAATGGAGCAGGAGCCTGTAAATTTAATTACAGTAGCATCAGAGTTGAGCAGGACCCTGTATATTTAATTAAAGTAGCATCAGAGTTGAGCAGAACCCTGTATATTTAATTACAGTAATATCATATTGGACCAGGAGCCTGTAAATGTCATGTGCCACTGACTGCAACCCTGCTTATACCAATATGAGTCGTGATGCTGACAAGGATGTGGGGGTTGTGGGATTAATATAGAGCCTGTGTCTGTGTTGGTGCACAGTGGGAAGGGAAGTATTCTGTTACAGGTAGTAGTGTAGAGTCATTTTACAGGAATTACGGAAGAGTCCTGTTACAGGGGGTAGTATAGAGTCATTTTATGGGGGTAGGGAAGAGTCCTGTTATAGTGGTAGGGAAAATATGCTTTACAGGAGGTAGTGGAGAGTCCTGTTACAGGTGGTAGAAAAGAGTCATGTTACAGGAGGTAGGGAAGAGTCCTGTTACAGTAGGTAAGGAAGGGTCCTGATACAGGAGGTAGTGAATAGTCCTGTATGGGTAGGGTGAGTCCTGATACAGGAGGTAGAAATAGTCATATTACAGGAGGTAGGGAATAGTCCTGTTATGGGTAGGAAAGAGTCCTGTTACAGGAGGTAGACTATAATCTTGTTACAGGAGGTAGGAAAGAGTACTGTTACGGGTTGGGAGAAGTTATGGGTAGGTGGGGGTCCTGTTACATTAGGTAGGGAGGAGTCATGTTACAGGAGTTAGGGAGGACTTCTGTTACAGGAGGTAGGGTAGAGTCCTGTTACAGGATGTAGGGAATAGTCCTGTTAAGGGTAGGTAGGAGTCATGTTACAGGAGTTATGGAATAGTCCTGTTACATGAGGTAGGATAGAGTCCTGTTACAGGAGGTAGTGTAGAGTCCTGTTACAGGAGGTAGTGTAGAGTCCTGTTACAGGAGGTAGGGGAGAGGAGGCGCGGTCCGATCAAGACATGCCAATCAGCCCCATCCTCCGGACTCATCCTCCGGACTCATCCTCCCCCTGCAGTAATATGATGACTGCAGAACACACTGACAGGTAGAGGCAGCACACAGGAACACACATTTGGGACCCCCAAACCAGGTGATGGCATAAGTGAAAAAGAGAGAAAAGAAGAGAGCGTACCTGACTCAGATGCCTTCAGATGTGAGAAGCCTTGAGGGAGAAGAAGGATAGATGGAGAGATAGAGTATAAGGACACCACCACACCAACACAGCTGTTATAGTGTGATTAGGCACACTTTACTATAAGGCAAAGCATGGTTATCAACACCAAAAACAAAGCTTTCTGCATGGCTGTCTGCATGGAAAAGCTTCATGTTTAGAATAAAAACTGGCAGAAGCATCAAGTACCACTTACGTTGCTAAAATATTGATCATATTGATTTCTATGTGCCTATTGATATAACAGTTTCTATTTGCAATTTCAGTTAATTATTTATATGGATATGTGTCTTACATTCATATTTACTACATATAGCCTAAAGGCTATAGTATCTGTCGTAAATAGACTCCATCTGAAAATGTGTCCTTTAACTACTGACCCTTGTCCTCAGAACAGAACTCACCTGGTTTCCTCTGAACGGCTGATGAAAAGTTAGCAGGGTCGGGGAAAGAAAAGGCACAGAGATGTCTAGTGTTAGCGTCACACTGCTTTGGCTTGCATGGTGTCAATCACACAACATAAATATCTAACAACACAACAACTAAAGCATTACTTCTCCGTTACCATGTGAAGGACTAGAGGTGACCCTGTACATGCCTGTTTTAAAATAACATTTAAAACCCTGTGGAGAAAGGAGCATCATTCTTATCGTTTCAGGGAACCAAACTGTACATTATAAAATCATCAATTAATCTGATTCATTGTATTACTATAAAACAACTCTTTCACATAGTAGCAAATATTCCAGTAGAGACATAATATTACCCATCATGTACACCACAGTGTTCCCATAAACACTAGTTCGAGTTAAGATACACAAATCTCAGTTTCCTTAGAGGGCCTGATGTGGATTTATGATGCTGTGAGGCTTGTGGCTCTCTCAAAACCCCCTGGACCCATTATCTAGTCAACCACCCCACAACTCCCCCCCCCCCCCCCCCCCAGACTTCACTGCCGACTCAAATCCTCTCCACACACCAACTTCAACACATCCTCTGGCTTCTCATTGGCTTATAGGAATGCACACTGTTTACTCCATCAGGGGTTCAGACTAGTTAATCAAACCTACAACTCAATAGCCAAAAAAAGCGCAGTAACAAATTGAATTTACACAAATTATTAATAAGTAACTTCGCAACAGGAAGCCATGTATTCTCTTATGGCTATATATATTTCAGTTGTCCATGGCTATCTCTGCATAACCACAAGACATCTTAACCCTGGCCGGCTTAGTGTGTGTGCGTGTGTGTGTGTGTGTGTGTGTGTGTGTGTGTGTGTGTGTGTGTGTGTGTGTGTGTGTATATATATGTGTCAGTGTGTGTGCGCGTACGCACTTGTGTGTGTGTGTGTGTGTGTGTGTGTGTGTGTGTGCGTGCGTGTGTGTGTGTGTATATATATATGTGTCAGTGTGTGTGCGCGTACGCACTTGTGTGTGTGTGTGTGTGTGTGTGTGTGTGTGTGTGTGTGTGTGTGTGTGTGTGTGTGTGTGTGTGTGTGTGTGTGTGTGTGTGTAGCTGGAATGGTTGTAAAAGCTAAACGCCGACAACGAGAGCAACAAGTAGTAGGAGGAAATTAAACAGATCTTAATTAAAAAGGACTGTATTAGACGTTTAAAGTGCCAGGCTAATACGCCATATCAGATATTAATTTGACTCAAAGCAATTACCGCTAGCTGCCGTGGTTTGATCTCTGGCCAGCCAGCTGCACTGGAGGCCATTCAAATCACACCCAACCAACGTGTGGGAAGATGGTGATAACTGGGTCGTTCCACCAATTAGATGCATTTTGAGTAGTGCGACTTTGTAAGACGGGGGGATGCTTTATTTCACAACAGTTTTACATTGTCATAAAGAGCACATGTTCAACTAAATAAAAAAACATGTTTTCCCATCTCAAGAGGTTACATATAAAGATACTATAGTAAGTATCAGGGTTGACGACTTCATCTATAATCAGCTATGAATCGCATTGTTAGAAGAATATGTATTGTAAAAAAAAATGTCTAGCCTGTCTATCTATGGTTAACAGAGTTGACATGTTATGATTGACCCGCTCAGTTTCCCACCACCATACACCAGAAAATGGCCAAAAATAGTAGAACCAGCAAACCTGCTTTTAAAACTATGCTTTGACTATTTGATGTTTAATGACTCTAATATATTTTTTAAATGAATAGTTCCACCATATTAAAATGAGAGTTCAGTTCAAGTAACAGGTTAAAATGAGGGACAAGTTTTTTTAATAATATTTTTTGACCTTGAAATGAAGGGCATGCACTCAAAATGGCCACTCAATCGTGTTATCTGCACGAAGGCCGTGAAGTCCCACTAAACGTGCGGGAAAAGGTTTCATTCTATGTTGCGCTGGTAGCTGTAGCTACAGTGGGTATTTTAAGTATCACGCAGTTGGGTTTGTTCAATTTCTTTTGCATTACAAAGTTGGATTGAAATAGACTATATTGTTTAGGTTTTTTTGGTCATTGATCTATACAAAATACTCCGTAATGTCAAAGTGAAAAGATTATTCTACAAATGTTTACAAATTAACAAATATAACAGCTCAGGAGTAAAATGGAATACATCACATCATAAGTTATATGGACTCTATGAAATAATATTTATTTTATGACTACCCCTTCCTCTGTCCCCCATACATACATCTGTAAGGTCCTCAGTCAAGTATTGCATTTCAAGCACAGATGAATCTGCAAAGACCAGGGAGCTTTTTGAAAGCCTTCATAAAGAAGGACAGTGATTGGTAGATGCATAACAATAGCAAATCAGAGTATTAAATATATCTTTAAAGGCCCAATGCAGCTGTTTTTGGCTCAACATCAAATCATTTCCGGGTAACAATAAGGTTACTGTGATTGCTTTCACTTAAAATGGTCAAAGTAACTGTCTGGGAGGGGTCTGAGTGGGGAGGGGAAAACAGAAAACTAGCTGTTATTGGCAGAGAGGTTTGGAACTCTCTTTCTTATTGGTCTATCAATTAATTTACCGCCTGGTGATGTCAGGTTGGCCAAAACGCTATCCCACCAAAACAGGCTGGTCATGGTCATTTCAAACAGCTCTTATATTAAAAGGAATTATCATAATTTTCACAACTTCACAGTATTTTTCCAACCTAATAGTGTGGAAATATAAATAAAACACAGGAAACCACATTTTTGACTGCACTGGGCCTTTAAGCATGGTCAAGTTAATAATTATGCTGTGGATGATGTATTAAACCACACAGACACATCATTCTGAACTGAGCTGCAGGACAGGAAGGAAACTGCTCTGGGATGTCTTCCATTGGCGATTTTAAAACAGCTACAGAGTTCAATGGCTGTGATAGGAGACAACTGAGGATGGATAAACAACATTGTAATGACTCTACAATAATTACCTAAATGACATAGCGAAAGAAGAATGAAAACACATTTAATATATACATATAAAAAGATATATATATATATATTTATATATATATTTATAACATTTATCCTGTATGCAAGGCACTAAATCCTGCAAAAATGGCCTAAATGCAAAGCCTTATGTTAGGGGCAAATTCAACATAACACATCACTGAGTAACTGCCTCCTTGTTTTCAAGCATTGTGTTGGCTGCATCGTGGTATGGGTATGCTTGACATAAACAAAAACGGTGGAGTTTTTCAGGGAAAAAAGAAAGAGGATGGAGCTAAGCACAGGCAAAATTCTAGAGGAAAACCTGGTTCAGCCTGCTTTACACCAGATAATGGAAAAGGATTTCACCTTTCAGGAGGACAATAACCTACAATACACAGCCAAATATACACCAGAGTGAATGATCCTGTGTGGTCAAGTTACAGTATTGACTTGAATCTTCATGAAAATTGCCGTCTAGCCAGCCATGATTCCCAATACCTTGACAGAGCTGGAAGAATTCTGAAAACAATAAATGGGCAAATATTTCACAGTCCAGGTGTGCAAAGCTCTTAGACTTACCCAAGAATCACTCCCAAATGTGTTTCTAACATGTATTGATGTATTGTCTCGGGGGGGGGGGGGGGGGGGGGGGGTAGATGGAGGGGAGAAGGGAGGGAGATGGGAATAGGAAGGGAGATGGGAGAAGGATGGGAGGGGGAGAAGGAGGGGGAGAAGGAGGGGGAGATGGAGGGGAGAAGGGAGGGAGATGGGGGGTTGAATACTTATCTAATCAAGGTATATTCGTGTTTATTTATTTTTCATTCAGCTTTAAAAAATGGGAGGGGAGAAGGGTGGGAGGGGTAGATGGAGGGGAGAAGGGAGGGAGATGGGAATAGGAAGGGAGATGGGAGAAGGATGGGAGGGGGAGAAGGAGGGGGAGAAGGAGGGGGAGATGGAGGGGAGAAGGGAGGGAGATGGGAGAAGGAGGGGAGGGGGAGAAGGAGGGGAGAAGGGAAGGAGATGGGAGAAGGGAGGGAGATGGGAGAAGGAGGGGAGGTGGAGAAGGAGGGGGAGATGGAGGGGAGAAGGAGGGGAGGGGAAGAAGGAGGGGAGGGGAGAAGTGGGGGGGAGGGGGAGAAGGAGGGGAGTGGGAGAAGGAGGGGAGAAGGAGGGGAGATGGGAGAAGGAGTGGAGAAGGAGGGGAGATGGGAGAAGGAGGGGAGAAGGAGGGGAGGTGGGAGATGGAGGGGAGAAGGGAGGGAGATGGGAGAAGGAGGGGAGAAGGGAGGGAGATGGGAGAAGGGGGGGAGGGGGAGAAGGAGGGGAGGGGGAGAAGGAGGGGAGAAGGAGGGGGAGAAGGAGGGGAGAAGGAGGGGAGAAGGAAGGGGAGAAGGAGGGGAGAAGGAGGGGAGAAGGAAGGGAGAAGGAGGGGAGAAGGAGGGGGAGAAGGAGGGAAGAAGGTTGGAATACAAATCCAGATAAAACTTTCCTCCTTTCTGTCATGTGACTGGCTGCAGTGTCCAGAACAAGTCAATGGACGGCAGATAGAATAACATGTGGTTTCCGTGTAATCCTTTTCCTGCTCCATTTGACCAGCCACAAATCCTAACATCACTTTCAGGCTTGGACCCAGACACAAGTGCCCTCTGAGCTCTGACTGTGTTGGAATTAGGCGCATGCAAAGACACACAGACACAGACAGAAGCACACACACAAGCACAAACGCGCACACACACACACACGAAACACGTGAACACACACACACACACACACACACACACACACCCAAGTCCTCCCTCTTTTCCCCCTGACCTATTTTCATAGTAATATTATTGAAACTGTCATTTTTTCATGTATGTTTATTAATCCCCAAAGCTAAGCTTGCAGGAATCGTTTCAGCACTTGTTTAAGATTTTACTAGCCTTCAATTACTCATGTTTTCTCAGGCAACGACATGCAGATTTGAAGCAAAACGAGGCCTATTTAAACTGCTCATTAAAACAAGAGGAAGTGTAAGAAGTGTGATGAGAGAACGGGGATCAGTTTGTTTACATTATAGAAGCCTACAAAGCAGTTAAACGACAACTGCTCCCCAACGACATCGGTTAAGGCAGCCCCCCCCCCCCCCCCCCCGCACCTCTCTGATTCAGAGGGGTTGGGTTAAATGAGGAAGACACATTTCGGGTTGAATGCATTGAAGTTGCGCAACTGACTAGGTATCCCCCTTTCCCCCTTGACACCCTGGTCAGGAGAAGCGCACTACATAGGAAATGCCATTTTTGACATCAGTCTTGACTGATTTTAACACCAGTTCACCGAGCAGCAGAACGGCGAGAAAACAGTGTCTGATTCCAACACACAGATGTACTTAGCCACATGAGCAGACACACTGAGCATGTGTTTTATGGCCAACTGTCGATCGTCTTCATCTGCTGGAGGGCAGTGTTTAGGGCTGAGCTCTGATGGAGCTGTGGGCAGGGATGATCATAACGTTTCAGCTAGGCTAACGCTAACCCAGTCACCCTGTGTGAGGCTGAGCTTTTATCTACATTAAAGTAATTTGGTAGCCGCTCTTATCCAGAGCAACCTATAGGAGTAATTAGGGTTAAGTAAGTGCCTTGCTCAAGGGCACATCAATGATTGTTTTACCAAGTTAGCTGGGGGGATTCGAACCGGAAACCTTTCGATTAATGGCCCAAAGCTCACTAGGCTACCTGCCCTTGTGAGGACATGGACAGGATGAGGGCTGGGATGATGATGGTCGCTGATAATGATTATGTTCCAGCTAGCTAAGGCTAGGCTAGTGGGGCTGATGATGATTCTGATGTAATGTAATGATGTTGATGTGGTTTCATCTTGTGGGGCCTGAGATCATGTCTGGGCGCTGAAGGCTGCGATGCTAACTAAGCTAACCCAATTAATCTGTGATGCTTCAGCTAGGTTTAGGCTAACCCAGTCATCATGAAGGGCTGAGGGCTGGGATGATGCTAAGGATGTTGCTCATGTTTAAGCTAGGCTAAGCTAACCCAATCATCATGAAGGGCTGAGATGACGCTGAGTATTATGCTGATATTTAAGATAGGCTAGGCTAAGCTAACCCAGTCATCATGAAGGGCTGAGATGACGCTGAGGATGTTGATGATGTTTAAGATAGGCTAGGCTAAGCTAACTCAGTCACCCTGTGCTCTTACTTTAGTTTAGTCCATGTAGTGTTCTCATCCACAGTGAAAAGCTGTATTGCGGTACACATAGCCTTAAGTAGGCTAGGTTTAAATGAATTGGATCTAAATGAACAACAGTGAACACTGAGTGGACTTATAGCCCATCCCAGTCTAGCAGCTAAATGCTTCTTAGGCCTAGTGGGGCCAGCCATCTGCCTGCCGTGTGAAGCCTGACCCAGCCACCTCTAGGCTAGCAAACTGTAGCTATCTGTGTGTGTGTGTGTGTGTGTGTGTGTGTGTGTGTGTGTGTGTGTGTGTGTGTGTGTGTGTGTGTGTGTGTGTGTGTGTGTGTGTGTGTGTGTGTGTGTGTGTGTGTGTGTGTGTGTGTGTGGCTTCGGCTTGCCTTCCACATGCAAACACACACGCAAAGTGAACACACACACACACACACACACACACACGGTGAAGGTCTGATAGATTGCCCCATTACTCATTAGTGTAACACATGATGCTGCATCAACAGCCTCAATCAGCGTAACACTACACAGACACACAGAACAGTTGCGTCTCTAATGCTAATGGGGTTTATTAGCAATGTTGGAAAAATATGATGTCTGTACTGTACAACAAACAGTACATAAAGCCTGCCTGCAAGTGCAAGACTGTCTTTAGAAAAACAACAACAAAGCTTTAGCAGTAAGTGTTGTTGTAGACACACTGTGGCAACAAAATCCTCCCTGTAAGACATTGTCGATTGCTGATGTCAGTTTGAATTTAGTGTGGTATTTGTCCCGTCATTTCTGCTCTCATTATCCTCCCAATTATGCTTCAGAGTATCCATGGTGTAATCAACAAGCAGCCACATCAGCTAAGACTGACACAGAGACAGACACAGAGACTGACACAGAGACTGACACAGAGACAGACACAGAGACAGACACAGAGACAGACACAGAGACTGACACAGAGACAGACACAGAGACTGACACAGAGACTGACACAGAGACAGACACAGAGACAGACACAGAGACAGACACAGAGACAGACACAGAGACTGACACAGAGACAGACACAGAGACAGACACAGAGACAGACACAGAGACAGACACAGAGACAGACACAGAGAGAGTCACAGAGACAGACACAGAGACTGACACAGAGACAGACACAGAGAGAGAGACAGAGACAGACACAGAGACAGACACAGAGACAGACACAGAGACTGACACAGAGACTGACACAGAGACAGACACAGAGACAGACACAGAGACAGACACAGAGACAGACACAGAGACTGACACAGAGACTGACACAGAGACTGACACAGAGACAGACACAGAGACAGACACAGAGACAGACACAGAGACAGACACAGAGACTGACACAGAGACAGACATAGAGAGAGAGACAGAGACTGACACAGAGAGAGAGACAGAGACTGACACAGAGACAGACACAGAGACAGACACAGAGACAGACACAGAGACTGACACAGAGACTGACACAGAGAGAGACACAGAGAGAGACACAGAGAGAGAGACATGTAGAGAGAGAGCGAGACAGAGGAAGAAATAGAGAGAGAGACCAGAGAAAGAGAGAGAGCTAGAGAGAGAAATAGCCTGGACTGCTGTGTGTGAGCTGGACACCAAGGGGCCAGTCTAGCTAAGGCCGCAGCAGAGGGCCGTTCTCCTGTCTAGTGGCATTTGTCCTTTCCGTAATAGGGCTGCTGTGTTGTGAATTATAAACTCTGTCCTGGGGCGACGACATGGCCCTCTATTCAACTGTTGTCCTGAATCACAAGTAACCTCTTCAATCTAGGTTGTTTTAGCACAAGGATGTCATCGCCCCCACGGCCTGAGAGAAGCTCTCAAATGACTGGATGGATCTCTTCTCCTCTCCTCATTGTTAGAAAGAGGCAGAGAGAGAATAGAACCAGGCCAAAGGATAATGTCCAGTCACGAGTCTGACTACAGTGCAGCAGACATGTTGTACAGTGTCCAGTCACTGAGTCTGACTACAGTGCAGCAGACATGTTGTACAGTGTCCAGTCACGAGTCTGACTACAGTGTAGCAGACATGTTGTACAGTGTCCAGTCACGAGTCTGACTACAGTGCAGCAGACATATTGTACAGTGTCCAGTCACTGAGTCTGACTACAGTGCAGCAGACATGTTGTACAGTGTCCAGTCACGAGTCTGACTACAGTGCAGCAGACATGTTGTACAGTGTCCAGTCACGAGTCTGACCACAGTGCAGCAGACATGTTGTACAATGTCCAGTCACTGAGTCTGACTACAGTGTAGCGGACATATTGTACAGTGTCCAGTCACTGAGTCTGACTACAGTGTAGCAGACATGTTGTACAGTGTCCAGTCACGAGTCTGACTACAGTGCAGCAGACATGTTGTACAGTGTCCAGTCACTGAGTCTGACTACAGTGTAGCAGACATTTTGTACAGTGTCCAGTCACGAGTCTGACCACAGTGCAGCAGACATGTTGTACAGTGTCCAGTCACGAGTCTGACCACAGTGTAGCAGACATGTTGTACAGTGTCCAGTCACTGAGTCTGACCACAGTGCAGCAGACATGTTGTACAGTGTCCAGTCACGAGTCTGACCACAGTGCCTCAGACATGTTGTACAGTGTCCAGTCACTGAGTCTGACTACAGTGCAGCAGACATGTTGTACAGTGTCCAGTCACGAGTCTGACCACAGTGCAGCGGACATGTTGTACAGTGTCCAGTCACTGAGTCTGACCACAGTGCAGCAGACATGTTGTACAGTGTCCAGTCACTGAGTCTGACCACAGTGCAGCAAACATGTTGTACAGTGTCCAGTCACGAGTCTGACCACAGTGCAGCAGACATGTTGTACAGTGTCCAGTCACGAGTCTGACCACAGTGCAGCAGACATGTTGTACAGTGTCCAGTCACGAGTCTGACCACAGTGCAGCAGACATGTTGTACAGTGTCCAGTCACTGAGTCTGACCACAGTGCAGCGGACATGTTGTACAGTGTCCAGTCACTGAGTCTGACCACAGTGCAGCAGACATGTTGTACAGTGTCCAGTCACTGAGTCTGACCACTGTGCTGCGGACATGTTGTACAGTGTCCAGTCACTGAGTCTGACCACTGTGCTGCGGACATGTTGTACAGTGTCCAGTCACTGAGTCTGACTACAGTGCAGCAGACATGTTGTACAGTGTCCAGTCACTGAGTCTCACTACAGTGCAGCAGACATGTTGTACAGTGTCCAGTCACTGAGTCTGACCACAGTGCAGCAGACATGTTGTACAGTGTCCAGTCACTGAGTCTCACTACAGTGCAGCAGACATGTTGTACAGTGTCCAGTCACTGAGTCTGACCACAGTGCAGCAGACATGTTGTACAGTGTCCAGTCACTGAGTCTGACTACAGTGCAGCAGACATGTTGTACAGTGTCCAGTCACTGAGTCTCACTACAGTGCAGCAGACATGTTGTACAGTGTCCAGTCACTGAGTCTGACCACAGTGCAGCAGACATGTTGTACAGTGTCCAGTCACTGAGTCTCACTACAGTGCAGCAGACATGTTGTACAGTGTCCAGTCACTGAGTCTCACTACAGTGCAGCAGACATGTTGTACAGTGTTCTAAACAATTCTAAAATATATACGGTAGCACCCTGTATTATTACTGCCATTAGTATGTTGTGTTTTGGAATGCTAAGCATAGCAGTGGAGTGCAGTAACTGATATCTACAAGAACCCAACAGGGGGATAAAAAGCTTCAGTCTAAGGTAGTGAACCACAGTGTGCATTCATTCCCTCCTGTTTCAAGATAGTTGTGTCGTCTTTCGACCGTGTGACTCTGACCTAACCAGCCAGGAAGTGACCTAACCAGGCAGGAACAGTAAGTGGGTCAGCAGTCAATCAAACTCACACTGGTTCTCTATACCCATAAAACCAAGATGAAAGAGAAGAAGAACATGTGGTGTCATCTAGAGATGCATTAGTTTCCTTTGTCTCATAAAAAAGGCAGAACTAAAGGCATGAACTGAAATAGGAATTTACTATGAGCCTTGTCAGAGTACCACATCTCGATAAGATACATAGCAGAGATAGCCTAAGTGTCCAGAGGGAGGAAGATAAAGATGTTACTTATTATTCAAACTATTTTGTACACTTATGGTCCCTGTAAAACAAATATTTGGATGGGAAGAGAAAGATCTGAACTTTGTAATATGACTCTTATCAAACAATACTGCATCTCTGTACAGATTTCTCCTGAAAGTAATAATAGAAAGAAGAGACGCTATTTCGTCGCATACCACTTCCGATATAACGCCCACATACAACAAACATTTTAAATCAACTGTGAAAGAGGAACCACCCACACAGAGAAGTCCTGCATACTATTAGCAGTGAATCTGTGTATCGTAAATTATAAATGCAAAAAACACAAAAATTGTGGGAGTGTGTTCTTCTAACATGGAACGAACAATGTTACAAAAACCTTTGAGATAATATGAAGTTATCTGAATATAAATACAGTGTAAATAATGTATAGTTACACAGATTTATTGTTACTTATCTACAATTAGTAACATAAATTGGTTGGCAAGACAGAATCATCTCACCTTGGCTGCAGGTCCTTCCTGTATATCCCGTGTTGGAGCAGTCGCAGTAGGGTTCTCCATCAGCCACGGAGCAGGTGCCTCCATTCTCACACGGGTTCCCTGTACAGAGACCCATCATCTCCAGACGTACCTTCTGACTGTTGATCAGCTTGGGAACCTTTTTCCCGTAATTCAGATCTTTGATAACTCCTTTGAACGGAGGCAGCTCTCTAACCGTCGGCAGGGTGATGACCGAGGTCCTGATGTCTCCGGGTATGCCCCCGAGGAACAGGTCACTGACGATCTTCATGAACTGGCGCTCTGGTCGAACATCCTGCGCCTTGGTCTGCCCGTCCAGGGCCAAGACCGTTCGGAGGTTGTGTCGGCTGACCATCGCAAAGTGCCAGCAGCTGTCGTTGACCGATTTGTCAGAGGTGACTGTGGTCTCAGCGCAATCAATGCTGAAGCGAAGCTGGAGCTTCCCTTCCGTTACGGTGAGAAGCAGGAAGTCACAATAGCCGCCGTCGTCGAAGTAGAGGATCAGGGCGTCGGACACGTCTGTTTTGAACTGGAAGGTGAGGTCACTTCTGGTGCTGGCGTCCCAGCGGAGGTACCGTGCCCACTGGCCCTCAGAACCCCTGAACTCCAGGCCCTGACACAGGCCCAGTAGAGTACTGAGAAGCAGAAGAACACACTGAGGGAGACTAAAGGGATTCATTGTAGAAATAAATATGTAGAGCTATAGGGTTGTGCCAGTTGAGGTTAAAGGTTAGAGGGAGAGATCCTTTAGATTCAGAATACCATCAGAGGTGTTTTCAGTTCAATGACGGATATAGGCTATTCAATGTATATATCACCTGCTCTAGTCAGGAAGGTGACGCAATATCCTTTAGACTGTGATAAAGATCTGATATTGAAATCACTGAAATATGGGAGACCATTTAAATCCAAGTCTGAGCTGCAGATAATAGAGAAGAAACATCTGTATTCCTACTAAGGAGGATAACCTTGAGAGAATCAGTCCTTAGTGTGTTGAGACTGATCCTTAGTATGTTCTGTCAGTGATACAGAGGCCCATCGATGAGTTGTTTCCTTTGAGGCGACTGCAAGGATTAAAACACACAGCGGCCATTTTGGGTCAAGATCCGTAGCCACGTCCCATAGTACTGTACTTCCTAGTCCAGTTTCAGGCCTTACAGAGACGTCACTGCAAAACAACAGAAATGCCATTATTCAGCATACACAACACACCTATGAATCTCATCTCACCCAAAAACATTCATTGACTGTAGGTTGCAACAAAAGTCTGAAATCACCATAAACATTTTGCTGCCAGCACTTCCTACTGGAGAATTTATATATATTCACTTACCCTTTGGCCTCCCATCTAGGGTATTAAATCAGCCCAGCTGTTTTTTTTTCACTGACTATTGCCAATGTAATTTCATGGGAATGATGTGGAGAGATCACTTGAAAACTAAATATATTCACTGTTGCTTTCAGAGTCATTCCAAAGGGTAGGTTTCACAGAGCAAATGAAATGTGACCATACTTTATCACACATATATCAACAGTGATGCTACACTATATATACAAAAGTATGCGGACAGCCCTTCAAATGAGTGGTTTGGGCTATATCAGCCATAACCGTTGCTGACAGGAGTGTAAAATCGAGTGCACAGCCTTGCAATCTAAATAGACAAACATTGGCAGTAGAATGGCCTTACTGAAGAGCTCAGTGACTTTCAACATGGCACCGTTATAGGATGCCACCTTTCCAACAAGTCAGTTTTGTCAAATTCCTGACCTGTAAGTGCTGTTATTGTGAAGTGGAAAAATGCCCGGGGGAATGCTACCTGCCCCAATGCATAGTGCCAACTGTAAAGTTTGATTTAGGAGGAATAATGGTCTGGGGCTGTTTTTTCATGGTTCGGGCTAGTTCCAGTTCCAGTGAAGGGAAATCTTAATGCTACAGCATACAATGACATTCCAGACGATTCTGTGCTTCCAACGTTGTGGCAACATTTTGGGGAAGGCCCTTTCCTGTTTCAGCATGAAAATGCCCCCATGCACAAAGCGAGGTCCATACAGAAATGGTATGTTGAGATCGGTGTGGAAGAACTTAACTGGCCTGCACAAAGCCCTGACCTCAACCCCATCAAACACCTTTGGGATGAATTGGAATGCCGACTGCGAGCCACGCCTAATCGCCCAACATCAGTGCCCGACCTCGCTAATGCTCTTGTGACTGAATGGAAGCAAGTCCCCGCAGCAATGTTCCAACATCTAGTGGAAAGCCTTCCCAGAAGAGTGGAGGCTGTTATAGCAGTAAATGGAGTACCAACTCCATATTAATGCCCATGATTTTGGAATGAGATGTTTGACGAGCAGGTGTCCACATACAGTACTTTTGGTCATGTAGTGTATTTAGGCCTATATAGCACTTGCAAAGTCATCAACAGCTATTGTTTCAATTAAACCCAGAATTCAACTAAATATAGGCAATACAATAGGCCTAGGGTTTCAAGCTCTGGTTCATTTAAACGCTATTTATTTAACGCTATTTAATGATATTGAATTTTATTTTCATTGTCAATGCAACCAAATAGCAACATTTGAAACAGATGTATTTTCTGCTTGGATAGTTCCATCTGTGCCACTGACTTAGTCTGGTTTTAATTCCAGTTTGACTTCAAACTAATATTTTATATTTTGTATTCACGTCTCCATGTCAACCAAAAATCGAAAGAATAGGACAAAATCAAATCAAACATGGGCCCTCGTCGCTCACGAGGACTGTGTGCTCCAGATCTCCATGGCCGACGTGAGTGTAAGAATATGTCGAAGATAAATACACAACGCAGAGACAGAGTACGAGAGGTCAAGAGCTCAGAGAGGTCAAGAGGACTAGAACTAACGATCAATGGAAATAGTGTTTTTTTCTGTAATAGGGAATGATTCAGAGACATGGGAGGAATATGTCTTCTGAAATAGGATACTTGTTATTTTATTGCAAGGAATTCTAATTGGTCGACCACAGGCTAGGGCTGGGTAATAAAACTACATGCTGTCCCTTTGTTCTGTGGAGAGAATCACAGGAGAGAATCACAGGAGAGAATCACTGAGAGAACATAACTCAGGACAGGAGAGAATGACCATCTACCTCTCCGTATGATTTGTCCTCTTTGAATAAACCTAGTTTCCTACCCCTGATTTGCTTTGGAGTTTGTGTTATTGAAGAATAACATAAATTGCTAACATGAGTAAGACATTTAAGTGTGTTAACCCTCGCAAGGCTGCCGGTCCAGACGGCATCCCAAGTCGCGTTCTCAGAGCTTTCGCAGACCAGCTGGCTGGACAAGATAGAACTGATAGACATGGCCGTCCTGTTTCTGGGTCCTAAGGAGCTTTGCAGTATTTATTAGAGCTGTAGTGATATTTCTCACATTATTAGCGCAGAAGGTTTTTTTTGCATTATTACATACAGCCATAAATAACTTTTGGATATCAGAGCGGCAGTACCTCACCAGCATTTCGAATTAGATACTTTGGAGATTGAACTTATATCAGACGCTGCTCCAAGACACCACAGGCGGAGAAGAGATATTAGGAGTGGACTTTCAGATATGGCAGCTCTGCTTCTAGGTCCTAAGACTTCTAGTCCGACTCAGGAGACATGCACACCATCCTTCGCTTCCTAGTATATTACTATCTTATGTTCAGTCTCTGGATAATAAAGTAGACGAGCTCAGGGCGAGGATCTCCTTCCAAAGAGACATCAGGGACTGTAACATACTCTGTTTCACGGATTCATGGCTCTCTCCAGATATACTGATCTCGTCCATACCAGCTGGGTTCTCAGTACATTGAGCAGACAGGAATAAAGAACTCTCCGGGAAGAAGAAAGGTGGAGGTGTATGATTCATGATTAACTGCTAATGGTGTGATTGTGGTAACGTACAGGAACTGAAGTCCTTTTGTTCACCCAACCTAGAATACCTCACAATCAAATGCTGACCGCATTACCTCCCGTGAGAATTGTCTTAGGTCATCGTCACAGCTGTGTACTGTATATTCCCCCTCAAGCCAATACCACGACGGCTCTCAAATAACTACCCTGGACTTTGTGCAAACTGGAAACTGCATATTCTGAGGCCGCATTTATTGTAGCTGGGAACTTTAATAAAGCAAACCTGAGGAAAATGCTACTGAAGTTTTATCAACACTTTGCCTGCAGTATTCGTGTGTTAAAAACTCTCAACCATTGTTAGTTAATCCTTCTGGGATTGCTACAAGGGCCTCTTTAGCCCTCCCTTTGGCAAATCAGATCATCCATTCAGCTTCTCCCTTCCTATAGGCAGAAACTCAAACAGGAGTTACCCGTGCTAAGGTCTATTCAATGCTGGTCTGACCAATCGGAATCCATACTTCAAGACTGTATTGATCACACAAACTGGGATATGTTCCGGGTTACCTCTGACATTTTATTTGAATTTGATTTAAAGTTTAATTTGATTTAGTCCTATTCTTTAACTTTGATTTTCGGTTGAGACGTGAATCAAACATATAAATAATTAATTTCAAGACCAACTGGAATTAAACCCAGACTAAGTCAGTGGCACAGATAGAAATATCCAAGCAAGAAGATACACCTTCAAATGTTGATTTCTGGTTGCGTTGACAACCAATCATAATTCAACATCCCTTTTGAAATACAATAAATAGCCTATTAACTTGTTGAAAAGTTTAAAAAAAGAATAATAATTATATATTGGATTCACGGCTCCAACTCAACCAAAAAATAGAAGGTAACACTAAAACCTGCTGGCCTTTCAGCATATAAGTACCCGCTAGAGGACATTGTCGGGCGTCCTCTTTAGCATATGCATCAGACGAATATCAACCTGCACGGTGCAACATGCTTGATTCATAAATGCTTGATAAATAGTGCATAAACTATCGTAAATGATTAATTGCATGAAGAAACCTTCATGGAAATGCATACATTTAAATAAAAATAACAGCAAAAGCTATTTGTTTAGATAGATTCAAGGATATGTTTTATATAATTCTACAAAGTCCTAGTAAAAACATTGGCCTCTAGCCTACTTTCGTTTCCCTTCCAATAAAATCACTTTATTTGTAGATTCAATTAGTAATAGAGTTATAATAATTAATAAAGTCCAGTTACAGCTTCTTTTGACAAAGTAGAAACATTACAGATGATAATAATAATAATATTGTCACGCCCTGACCTTAGATATCTCTGTTTTCTATATATTTTGGTTAGGTCAGGGTGTGACTAGGGTGGGTACTCTAGTGTTGTATGTCTAGGGTTTTGTATGTCTAGGGTTTTGTATGTCTAGGGTTGTTGTAGGTCTAGGGGTTTTGTATTTCTATGTTGGCCTGATATGGTTCCCAATCAGAGACAGCTGTTTATCGTTGTCTCTGATTGGGGATCATATTTAGGCAGCCCTGTTTCCCACTTTCTGTTGTGGGATCTTGTCTATGTGTAGTTGCCTGTCAGCACTCATTTGTATAGCTTCACGTTTCGTTTTGTTATTTTGTTAAGTTTGTCCAGTGTTCATTCTTTAAATAAATAAGAATGTACGCATACCACGCTGCGCCTTGGTCCGATCCTAACGAACGTGACAAATATAACCTGCCGGGTGCGAGGGTGAAATGATTTGCTGTATTCCTAAACAAAAGCACCAGTGCATGAACAATTGTAAACGATTATTGTATAAAGAAATATTAGTGGAAATATATTGATGACAATATATAAAAACAGCCATTTGTTGATTGAATCAGACACTGTATTGTGCCATTACTCATGAATCAATCGCGTCTTCCTTTTACGCTTCGGGTCCACTGTCAGCACACACAAAAACAAAATCGGTTACACTGCACACAGTTTTCATGGGCCTTGTTTTGTGGGCACCTGCCGACTTGACATTGTGTCTTATTTTGCCTGAGTGGGAGCTGTGATGCTTGGGGAAGAGGGAGAGCAGGACCTGTTGCCTGCTTGGAGCTGTGGTTCTTGGGGAAGAAGGAGAGCAGGACCTGCTGCCTGCTTGGAGCTGTGGTGCTTTGGGAAGAAGGAGAGCAGGACCTGTTGCCTGCTTGGAGCTGTGGTTCTTGGGGAAGAGGGAGAGCAGGACCTGCTGCCTGCTTGGAGCTGTGGTTCTTGGGGAAGAGGGAGAGCAGGACCTGCTGCCTGCTTGGAACTGTGGTTCTTGGGGAAGAGGGAGAGCAGGACCTGCTGCCTGCTTGGAGCTGTGGTTCTTGGGGAAGAGGGAGAGCAGGACCTGCTGCCTGCTTGGAGCTGTGGTTCTTGGGGAAGAAGAAGAGCAGGACCTGCTGCCTGCTTGGAGCTGTGGTTCTTGGGGAAGAGGGAGAGCAGGACCTGCTGGCTGCTTGGAGCTGTGGTGCTTGGGGAAGAAGGAGAGCAGGACCTGCTGCCTGCTTGGAGCTGTGGTTCTTGGGGAAGAAGGAGAGCAGGACCTGCTGCCTGCTTGGAGCTGTGGTGCTTGGGGAAGAGGGAGAGCAGGGCCTGCTGCCTGCTTGGAGCTGTGGTTCTTGGGGAAGAGGGAGAGCAGGGCCTGCTGCCTGCTTGGTAGCTGTAGCTTCTTTCTTGGCGTTCATGTGGTTCTCACGAAGCTCACATGCCAGAACCAGTGGGATTTATGGTGCTGAGGATGCAAACACTCATATTTATTTTACATCTGTACACCGTACAGTGTTGCTTACCACTCTCCATCACTGATGTGGAGTACAGCTCCGCTGGTATGTTGTTCTGCGCAGAGCTCCTGCCTTTTATCTGTTCACTGTTTCCAGCAGGCTAGTCTTTTTTGCAATCAACTTGTCTGCCAGGGATATTGATGTGACAAAGTTTTCCATGGTCACATTTCCACTTTTGCCCATGTAAGGCTCCAGGAATCTCAAATCCACAGTCTCAGACAGTCGCTCACCCGCTGGCCTGGTTTCATCTTTCCCCAGGTATGGAAAGCCATTCAGCAAGTACTAACCAAAAGTTAAAGTGACATATACCATTATCTGTTTATATCTGCATTCTAGCTCCTATTCATCCATTGACAACAGAACTATATTAATTTAGGTTTATTATGGTACTAGTGTTTCCTTATAGTAGCCAGAGCAATGCTGCTGCATGAGTGGCCATGTGCTGAATGCATGGACAGTGGAGTGGTCCTGAGCTGAATGCATGGACAGCACGATATTCTTGGAAAAAGAGCTGCACAAACTTGAATTGTTTTATTTATTAGACAAAAGTAAGTCTCATAGAAACTGTGGATAATGCTCTTTCAGAATTCATATAGAATCATTATGCGGATAATGCTCTTTCAGAATTCATATAGAATCATTATCATTATTATTATGTTTTACCTGCATGTGACTGAGGGAGGATTTGATAAAGCAATGCTCCTTTCCCTGCATCTGTCAAGTACAAGATGCACCCATCAATTCATGTACAATTTGACAACTGATATTGTCACTCATCAGATTGTTAATTTAATCTTGTCTATAGGCTAACTCTTATTATGTTGGTACCGTTTAGGTGTAGATTCAATGGTCCGGCTGTGCAGGTTGACTGGCATTGTTTGTTTCCCTCTCATCAAGTTGGATAGAGTCAAGGATATGTTTAGCATTATTCTAAAGGCCTACTGCAACACATAGCATGTTTTCATTTCCATGACAACACATTCAATTAGTACTAGAGTTACAGTAAACAATATAGTCCTGTAACAGCTTCTTCTTACAAAGTCAAACATAAAAAATAATGGTATCAACATGTAAGGTGCGCGGTCAAATGATTAAAACCAGAGCCAAGGTTGATTAATAGGCATGACACAAACTAATCATTACATTATTGTTGTTCTAAATTAAGATCAACCTCATCCTTCAGTAAGGTCTAATTTAAATTCGATTGTGAAGTAACTTGAACAATTATCACCTATTCCATGCATTTGTCATTCAGTCAGGCGGCTGGCATTGTTTGCGGCGCTGGATAGAGTCAAGGATATGTTTAGCATTATTCTAACGGCCTACTGCAACATGTCGCATGTTTTGGTTTCCCTGACAATACATTTGATTAGTTATAGAGTTAAAGTCAATTTAACAGTCCCATAACAGCTTATTTTTACAAAGTAATACGTAAAAGAGAATTGTATCAACCTGCTAAGTGTGCGGTCAAATTACATTGCTGCTGATAAAAAGACATAACACAAACTAATCATTGCACTGTTGTCTTTCTAAATTAAATCAACCTCTTCACCCTCTGTATCATTCTGTTTGCCTAATTTAAATTAAACGGTGAAGGTGCACAATTATTGCCCATTCATCCATTTGTCATTCATTCAGTGAGGAGAGAGAGAAGCATTAGTGCCTGGCTGGGTACCAACGTCCTACAGCACGTTGTCTTGGCAGGTTAAATTGGAAATAGGTGTGAAAATAACAAGGAAAAAGGCTCTAAATACATTTCAGTTTGTGATTTCCAAATTCTGATAAATGAGCAGTGTAAAATACAAAATATTTAGGAAAAGTCAGGGAAGGAGCAGGAGAAACGTCAGTGGCCGTTGGCCTAGGCGGTTCGAGTGTTAAAGAATGGAATCAAGCCAGTGGCTCAGACGGATCAATCCAAGCAGTAGATACGTCTCCTTTAAATGTTGATATTGAGTTGTGTTGTCAACCAAACACAATTAAATATTACTTCTGTTTTACAGTAAATAGCCTAAAGTTAAGGCTATCTTATAAAATAATGTAATGTTCAACCTTAAAATGAGTAACACATCCATGGCCACATTTAGAGGTTACTGTAACTATAACATGTTCAAGAGAGCATGCATAGGTCGTCGCAGGTCTGTGGAGATCTTCACAATTGCTGAAAAATCTGTGCAGAATCTCGAACAACATCACTTGCACCATTTAATTTAATCTCAACTGCCATCCAGGTCATTTAGTTATACTATTAGACGAAGAACAGGGATAACGCATTAAATCTGTTGAATAAATAAATGAACTATCTGACATTATATTCCCATTTGAACTTTGCTGTGCTGTTAAAATTGTTGAAAGCGCAGTGATAACCTTTTGGGTGACAACTAAATCAAAAATCCATTGGAATTTGGTTGTGCTTTAAGATAGAGATACATAACACATTGGAAAGTCCAAATACCTTTTCGTCTGTCTTTTTGAGTGGGTGAATATTTGTAATATTTTTTTTAATTTAACCTTTATTTAACCAGGTAGGCAAGTTGAGAACAAGTTCTCATTTACAACTGCGACCTGGCCAAGATAAACCAAAGCAGTTCGACACATACAACAACACAGAGTTACACATGGAATAAACAAACATACAGTCAATAATACAGTAGAAAAATAAGTCTATATACGATGTGAGCAAATGAGGTGAGATAAGGGAGGTAAAGGCAATAAATAGGCCATGGTGGCGAAGTAAATACAATATAGCAAGTAAAGCACTGGAATGGTAGATTTGCAGTGGAAGAATATGCAAAGTAGAAAGAATGTGGTGCAAAGGAGCAAAATAAATAAATAAATAAATAAAACAGTAGGGGAAGAGGGAGATGTTTGGGCTAAATTATAGATGGGCTATGTACAGGTGCAGTAATCTGTGAGCTGCTCTGACAGCTGGTGCTTAAAGCTAGTGAGGGAAATAAGTGTTTCCAGTTTCAGAGATTTTTGTAGTTCCTTCCAGTCATTGACAGCAGAGAACTGTAAGGAGAGGCGGCCAAATAAAGAATTGGTTTTGGGGGTGACCAGAGAGATATACCTGCTGGAGCGTGTGCTAAAGGTGGGTGCTGCTATGGTGACCAGCGAGCTGAGATAAGGGGGGACTTTACCTAGCATGGTCTTGTAAATGACCTGGAGCCAGTGGGTTTGGCGACGAGTATGAAGCGAGGGCCAGCCAACGAGAGCGTACAGGTCACAGTGGTGGGTAGTATATGGGGCTTTGGTGACAAAACGGATGGCACTGTGATAGACTGCATCCAATTATTGAGTAGGGTATTGGAGGCTATTTTGTAAAAGACATCGCCGAAGTTGAGGATCGGTAGGATGGTCAGTTTTACGAGGGTATGTTTGGCAGCATGAGTGGAGGATGCTTTGTTGCGAAATAGGAAGCCAATTCTAGATTTAACTTGGATTGGAGATGTTTGATGTGAGTCTGGAAGGAGAGTTTACAGTCTAAGCAGACACCTAGGTATTTCTAGTTGTCCACATATTCTAAGTCAGAACCGTCCAGAGTAGTGATGCTGGACGGGCGGGCAGGTGCAGGCAGCGATCGGTTGAAGAGCATGCATTTAGTTTTACTTGTATTTAAGAGCAGTTGGAGGCCATGGAAGGAGAGTTGTATGGCATTGAAGCTCGTCTGGAGGGTTGTTAACACAGTGTCCAAAGAAGGGCCAGAAGTATACAGAATGGTGTCGTCTGCGTAGAGGTGGATCAGAGACACACCAGCAGCAAGAGCGACATCATTGATGTATACAAAGAAGAGAGTCGGCCCAAGAATTGAACCCTGTGGCACCCCCATAGAGACTGCCAGAGGCCCGGACAACAGGCCCTCCGATTTGACACACTGAACTCTATCAGAGAAGTAGTTGGTGAACCAGGCGAGGCAATCATTTCAGAAACCAAGGCTATCGAGTCTGCCGATGAGGTTGTGGTGATTGACAGAGTCAAAAGCCTTGGCCAGGTCAATGAATATGGCTGCACAGTGTTGTTTCTTATCGATGGCGGTTAAGATATCGTTTAGGACCTTGAGCGTGGCTGAGGTGCACCCATGACCAGCTCTGAAACCAGATTGCATAGCGGAGAAGGTGCGGTGGGATTCTAAATGGTCGGTAATCTGTTTGACTTGGCTTTCGAAGACTTACGAAAGGCAGGGTAGGATAGATATAGGTCTGTAGCAGTTTGGGTCAAGAGTGTCCCCCCCTTTGAAGAGGGGGATGACCACAGCTGCTTTCCAATCTTTGGGAATCTCAGACGACACGAAAGAGTGGTTGAACAGGCTAGTAATAGGGATTGCAACAATTTCGGCAGATCATTTTAGAAAGAAAGGGTCCAGATTGCCTATTTGTAGGGGTCCAGATTTTGCAGCTCTTTCAGAACATCAGCTGACTGGATTTGGGAGAAGGAGAAATGGGGATGGCTTGGGTGAGTTGCTGTGGGGGGTACAGTGCTGTTGACCGGGTGGATTCCAATCAAGTTATAGAAACATCTCAAGCATGATCAATGGAAACAGAATGCACCTGAGCTCAATTCTCATACTAAAGGGTCTCATAGCAAAGGGTCTGAATACTTATGCAAATATGGTATTTTTGTTTTTACTTTACTTTTTTAAAAATCTCTTTTTGCTCTGTCATTATGGGGTATTGGGTATAGATTGATGAACATTTTATTTGATCCATTTTAGAATAAGGCTGTAACGTTAAAAAAAATGTAGAAAAAGGGAAGGAGTCCTAAGACTTTCCAAATGCACTGTAGCTAACCATTCACTGTATCCCTAAGGACCTTCTGCAGCCTGATAAAAATGACTAATTATCCAGCAGCACCATGTTCCCTTTCATTCCCATATCGTCAGGGGTTTACCATCATAAACAGCTATTCTTGTAAATGTTATGGATGCTACCCACTTGATGAAGTAGCTCCCATAGGTGCAGGGAATGTTTATGAATATGCAAATATAAATACACTCTAGGTGTTTCTCAATATACATACTACAGTGCTCCACACACTCATGTTCCAAGTGCATTCTCTGAGGACGTTCTCTTGAGCACGTTATTGTGAGGACAAGAGCGTAGAGAACAAATAAAACATTACATTTGAGAAGCACTTTCACTCCCCCTACTGTATTACCTCACGCTGCACT
This sequence comes from Salvelinus namaycush, assembly GCF_016432855.1. NCBI lineage: Eukaryota > Metazoa > Chordata > Actinopteri > Salmoniformes > Salmonidae > Salvelinus > Salvelinus namaycush. The sequence continues at coordinate 33,533,350 of NC_052330.1, forward strand.
TCCCATTCACTGAACCTTCTTCCAGCCAGGACAATGGCAACAATAGACACAAAACAAAATATACACAATACTTACAATTATGTGAATATTACCATTCAATATATGTGAATCGTAATAATCCAGCTAGCCAGTTAGTTAAACAGGCAAAATGTACCTATAACTGATGTTATGCAAGGTAAATGTAAATTTTTCGTGAGTAGCTAACTACGAATTCTTTGTGGTTAGCTAGCTAGCCAGTTAGCCCTATTGACTTACTATGGGCTTGCGATCTACGAACACTACAGTGTGTATTGTAGACAGGTAAACATGACAAAATTAACACAGCACATATTTATTAACTTATCAAGATAAAATATTTTTATTCAGGCAACATATGAGATGTTAATCAGCAACATTTAATTCCGAAGTCAGAATTGATTTTCTCTCGCTTCAGCTCAAATAATTTAAAGAAATTTAAAGACATTTTAATAATTTTATACATGGTTGCGGGATATTTCTGTGCATACTTTCTGTTGAAGCTTGCATCGATCCATGCTTTAAAATATGTACAAACGGAGTACACATTCGAGAAGTGCCCTCTGTGGTCCGTTTAGCATACTTTGATTTGGACTCCGACTCTCCTGTCCTCCAATTTGCGTGCTCGGAGCGTGGTAAAATGCATTTTGAGAAACATCTATAATTTTGCCTTGTGCATGTGTTAGCAAGCAGCATAGGACCAAATATTAGAGCCCAGAGTTTTTCATGCCCTTTTGACCTGGCCCAATAACAAAATATCCTCTTCCCTGTCAGGCCACGTGGTCAGAATCTGTTTTTTACATTGTGATTGATTATTACTACTGTTCCATGTAGGAGGGAAACGAGGTACAACATACTATGGGGAGTCGTACTCTCGTGACTTCGGTTGAAGGATCTACAATCATGCCTGACAAGGCCAATTAAATCTGTGACTCGCTGGAAGTCCCGCATTCCACAGGTGATACATTGAAGGAATGAATCTGAGCACTTAAGAGGTTAATTTGTCCTCTTCAACCTCGTGTTGCATTTTGGGGTCGTCCAATAATTGTGGACCCTGGCTGCAGCGCATGGTCCTCTAGTCTGATATGTAAATTCTTAACTCACATGTTTATACCCTAGGGTAGATAGGTGGTGTTTCCGTCTTTATGACACACTCTCTGGGTTCCCAGGGGCGTAGCTAGTTGCAAGGCAAGGTATCACAATTTACTATGATCTCGTTAGACAACTAAAATCACAGCCTCATCAAAATAAAAACATTCTATTTAATCTGGATATTTTCTACACAAAGTGAAGGATGTAAACATCATATACACATTATGAAAACTCTTCAAGTTCCAATATTTTTTGTTATAACGTCCTCATTTAACTTTCAATGACATGATAAAATAGACATTCATTTTCATATCCCCTCCATAATTATTCCCACCCATTCAGATGATGAAATATATTGTCCCAAAGTCCATTTATTTGATGTTCTGTAGTTTTGGGTAGTAGACTCTTCACAAGGCACACAGACATTCCGATCTCTCACATTAGAGACCAGAAAGGAGTTGGTCTGCTGCCTTATAATTTGCGATGGGGTCATAAAACCCCCCACCGCCATACCTCTTTCTCTCTGTGGGAGGGAGAGATATCTCTGTAGACCTGATCCTCACAGGCCAGTCATGACACCTTGCTTGACCAAGCTGTAGGTCATGTAACTGTTTGTTACATGCAATATGTTTTGTAGACTTCACTGGACAGATGTTGCTCTCCGGTTTTGTAATGAAACAAATGTGTGGTTGAATGTATTCTGTCACTGTGTCTTCTTATGGTCTTGGCCTTAGGCCTACATACAGGATCACGGTGTCAAGGCATATGAACTAACAGGTTATAGAGCAAACAACACAATTATCACAGCACAAAACACCATTTTTGGGGGGATTGGCTTCCCCTGTGATTTTACTACTACTGCAATGTCCAGAGGGTGAGCACCATCTACCACTAAGGGACAGCTTAGTTGGCACAACACAGTCTCATGTTCCAACTGTTTGACTTAGTAGTGTGAATCGTTCCTGTTCACACCGAGGTAAGGAGTGGAATAATTGAAGGAATGAATCTGATCCTCAAGCTTAACACCTGTGGAAGGCAGGGCTTCCAGCGAGGCCTTGTTTTGGCCTTGTCAGGCGTGATTGTAAATCCTTCAATCGAAGTTGTGAAAGTGTGATGCCCCCATAGTATGTTGTACCGAAGTTGACTGACTGAAAGGGAACTCATTACCCTACCAGTGACCTAAACACGACATGAGGCCTTTATTAACCATCCAATTAAAAGTCATAAGTCTAACCAAACATTTATCTTGTACTCTTTCATAAGCTCAAAAGAGCAATACAAAAGATGATTCATTCACTGTCTTCAGTCAGATAAGCCTTATATCCTTCTACATACAGTAGTAGGCCAACGTGTGTACTCATCCAGCCTGCTGCCCTTGTCATTGTGTGGTCTCTGGCCATGGTCTCTTCAGCCCCAGACAAATGCCTAGTCCAATCATGGTGTTACCAGAGCAACATATGCTGACACACAATAGGCTCTTTAACCACCTGCCTGTTCTGAGAAGTAAATCATATTTGCAGAGAGCAGTAAGCCTTATGTTGACTTCTGGGCACAGATACTCTCTAATGTAAGGGAAGTCCCCCCCCAATTGTACAAAATAACATGGCAACTTATTGGCACCGAGCGCAGCATATACACGATGGACAAGTACACTACTTCTGGCGGTGTTTCATCCAAAGTTGATGGCAAATGCCATATTGCAAATGAGCTGTGTAACACTCCAAAATTCCTATAGTGGGCGAGTTTGTTCTATCTAAATTTTTCATAGGCTTTATGTAACGCAAGTCAAGACCCAAGAGTAAAATTTTGAGATTTTGAAAGTTTTGGCAAAAACTTATCACCCCCTTAAAAAAGTGCTTTCTGGACCGTTTTTCGAAATTCTTTCGAGTTTTATGTCAATTACACATGTGTAAGAACTATATGAAAATACTTTTTTCAAATTTTATTAACATAATTTTTTTTGAAATTTTATTTGAACTTAAGGTATATGTTTTGTGCATTTGGAATGTGATTTCATAGGAAGTCAAAAGTCAAAAGTCAAAAGTCAAAAATGTCAAAAATTTGGAAAAAACGTATCACCCCTTCATAGTCGAAAATAACATTTTTTTTTAAAAGGCCAAAATGAAGCATTTAAAACTGTATTGAAAATCGTGCGTGGTAACCCAAAACATGAAACAGAATATTTTTTGACTTTTTTTGAAAACCTACATAAATCACTCAGGCCAGCACCCATTGATTTTTGCCCGTAGTATAGTGCTCCCAGAGCGGGTATGGAAGTCTGGATCCCCCCTAAAAGCATTTAAGGCTCTGTGTGTCTTTAAGCACCATACTTTTTCATTCCATCCTTGCTGTGTGTGTCTGTGTGTGTGTGTGTGAGCTTTTCTTTGACATCTGATTAGAGAAATGACTGATTTACACTTCATGAGGGTTGCCTAATCACACACTTAAAGTTTTGGAAAGATCTGACTTTTTTAACCCTTTGAAACAGCACCTATGACCCCATTTTAAGGCACTTCCGGTTGGCACAGGAAGCTATAAGTAAACACCTATCCTGATCGGGGTATGCTTTTACAGAATCCTGAGTTTTAAGTCTATACGTTAAGAACTGACTGATTTACACAGGGTTGAATGCACTATATATCACAAACTGCTGGTTGGGTAAAACACTTTTAGGGTGATTTTATCACTTCCGGTTGCTCCAGGAAGCTTAGAATCAACACAGGTAGACCTCATAGTGGCTTGATGGATTGTCATTGAAGACAGGTTCATAAGACATTCATAACCCACATAGGGTTTATTTAAAGAATGCACGTTACATTTGCATATGATTCAACAGTGAAAAACATCACATCATATTGCAAACATAACACACTGTTGAATCATATTGCAAACACACACTGTTACATTTGCAATATGATGTGTTGAATCATATTGCAAACATAACACACAGTGTTACATTTGTAATATGATGTGTTGAATCATATTGCAAACATAACACACAGTGTTACATTTGCAATATGATGTGTTGAATCATATTGCAAACATAACACACAGTGTTACATTTGTAATATGATGTGTTGAATCATATTGCAAACATAACACACAGTGTTACATTTGCAATATGATGTGTTGAATCATATTGCAAACATAACACACAGTGTTACATTTGTAATATGATGTGTTGAATCATATTGCAAACATAACACACAGTGTTACATTTGCAATATGATGTGTTGAATCATATTGCAAATGTAACGTGCATTCTTTAAATACTTTAGAAATACAAAATTGAACGTCCTGATGACCTCAGGATGGCCGGGCAGTGTTAGTGGTTCCTCTCCATCGCTCGTTGCGTGGTAATTTCATCATGTCGATTTTGGTGATGGTACCCCCCCGTTGAAACATATTGCAAATGCACAAAAGTCAACTAGCAAGTCAGTGTCCATCAGTCAATTGGATATTGTCAGACACCAAACTGATACCATCTGACACTAAACTCACTTTTTCCAACTCCTTTAGAAGCCAACTATAACATATTTCAGAGCAGGCCCAAAATTCACAGCGCCTTCCATTTAAACCATAATAAAACAAATAATACGTAGTTATGTTCTAGCTGCGGGTCCAGTTCTCACATTATGTTTAGCCCTATGTGAGGCGACCTCGAATCCCAAGTTTCGGCTCGATAGGTCATTCGGTGCCCGAGCAATACCTTAATTGGTGCTGAAAATCCACTTTTTTCATTGCCTTGCTACGGGGTCCTTGAATGAGCAATCAAACAGGCTCGTTGGGGTCTGACTCTATGGGCCGAGCCGGTTTCAATGCACCTAGTCTTGAGACTCTGGGACTTTTCTAAATGTCGTCAGTTTCGTTGAGCTGAAAATGAATTGAAAACATAGCAAATACACGAGGCTGTTTATCGGTCTGAGAACCTTCTAGAGCCACATAACTCACCGTGCACAATCGACCTGAGGTCTAGAACAGGTTTGTAAAGTTTCAGAACTCTAAGTCTGACGGTTCTTTAAAAGTTGGAACAAAAGTAACTACTACAGGCACTGTCTGCCTCTTAGCCCCTCAGTGTGTCCCTCCATCATTTCTGTTTGGGTGTGTAAATTTTTCTTTGAAATCTGATGGGACTAATGACTGATTTACAGTTCAGGAGGGTTGCCTAATCACAATTATGAAGTTTTGGAAAGATTTGACATTTTTAACCCTTCAAAACAGCCCATTTGACACCAATTATGGCACTTCCGGTTGGCACAGGAAGCTGAAAGTAAAGACATATACTCACTGGAGTATGCTGTTACAGAATCCTGAGTTTTAAGTCTATATGTTAAAAATTGACTGATTTACATAGGGCTGAATGCACTATTTCTCTCAAATTGCAGGGTGCTTATTGCAAACACTTTTAGGGTGATTTTAACCACTTCCGGTTGCTCCAGGAAGCTTAGAATCGACACAGGTAGACCTCATGGTGGCCTAATGGACTGTCATCAAAGACAGGTTCATAAGACATTCATAACCCACATAGGCTTCAGGTTGAATTTAGGGGAGCAGTCAATGTATTCCTATGGGGCGAAATGTCATTGTAAACTGTTTGATGTAAACACCTTCTTTTAACTGTGAAGGGTTAATGCCACAAGCTCAATGATAGGCTTGCACAGATCGGGAGGACCTTAAGAACATTCCTGAGGTGAAATTGTGTTTCTAACCTTAACGGTTCTCTCTCTGTCTCCCAAAAGCAAATAAAATTGACATTGAGGTCAAAAGGTCATTCGTGTCCGTTCTCTTGTAACGGTCGCTGCGCTCAGACCGAGCGAGCTACGGTCAAGCGGGGCATCCCGTTGAACTCGGCACGGCCTGGAGAATATGGCGATGTCATTTTAGTGGTGATTTCAGAATGCTATTTTGGTGCATTCATGGAAGGCGCTGTGAATTTTGGGCCTGCTCTGAAATATGTGATAGTTGGCTTCTAAAGGAGTTGTAAAAAGTGAGTTTGGAGTCAGATGGTATCAGTTTGGTGTCTGAAAATATCCAATTGACTGATGGACACTTGCTAGTTGACTTTTGTTGACACTTGCTAGTTGACTTGCTAGTCGACTTTTGTACATTTGCAATATGTTTCAACGCGGGGGTACCATCACCAAAATCGACATGATGAAATTTCACGCAACGAGCGTTGGAGAGGAACCACTATCACTGCCCGGCCATCCTGAGGTCATCAGGACGTTGACTTTTGTATTTCTAAAGTATTTAAAGAATGCACGTTACATTTGCAATATGATTCAACATCACATCATATTGCAAATCTAACGTGCATTTGCAATATGATGTGATGTTGAATCATATTGCAAATGTAACGTACATTCTCTTAAATACTTTAGAAATGCAAAAGTCAACGGTCTGATGACCTCAGGATGGCCGGGCAGTGATAGTGGTTCCTCTCCATCGCTCGTTTCGTGAAATTTCATCATGTCGCTTTTTCCTCATGGTACCTCCCCGTTGAAACATATTGCAAATGTACAAAAGTCAACGAGCAAGTCAGTGTCCATCAGTCAAATAGATATTTTCAGACACCAAACTGATACCATCTGACTCCAAACTCACTTTTTCCAACTCCTTTAGATGCCAACTATAACATATTTCAGAGCAGGCCCAAAATTCACAGCGCCTTCCATTTAAACCATAATAAAACAAATAATACGTAGTTATGTTCTAGCTGCGGGTCCAGTTCACACATTATGTTTAGCCCTATGTGAAGCGACCTCGAATCCCAAGTTTCGGCTCGATAGGTCATTCGGTGCCCGAGCAAAACCCTAATTGGTGCTGAAATTCCACTTTTTTCATTGCCTTGCTACGGGGTCCTTGAATGAGCAATCAAACAGGCTCGTTGGGGTCTGTCTCTATGGGCCGAGCCGGTTTCAACGCAACTAGTCTTGAGACTCTGGGACTTTTCTAAAGGTCGTCCGTTTCGTTGAGGTCAAAATGAATTGAAAACATGGCAAATACACGAGGCTTTTTATCGATCCGAGAACCTTCTAGAGTCATATAATTCACCGTGCACAATCGACCTGAGGTCTAGAACAGGTTTGTAAATTTTCAGAACTCTAGGTCTGACGGTTCTTTAAAAGTTGGAACAAAAGTAACTACTGCAGGCACTGTCTGCCTCTTAGCCCCTCAGTGTGTCCCTCCATCATTTCTGTGTCGGTGTGTATTTTTTTTTGTTGAAATCTGATGGGATCAAGAACTGATTTACAGTTCAGGAGGGTTGTCTATTCACATATATGAAGTTTTGGAAAGATTTGACATTTTTAACCCTTCGAAACAGCCCATTTGACACCAGTTATGGCACTTCCGGTTGTCACAGGAAGCTATAAATAAACACATATCATCACTGGAGTAGGCTGTTACAGAATCCTGAGTTTTAAGTCTGTATGTTAAAAATTGACTGATTTACATAGGGCTGAATGCACTATTTCTCTCAAACTGCAGGTTGGCTATGGCAAACACTTTTAGGGTGATTTAACCACTTCCGGTTGCTCCAGGAAGCTTAGAATCGACACAGGTAGACCTCATGGTGGCTTGATGGACTGACATCAAAGACAGGTTCATAAGACAATCATAACCCACATAGGCTTTAGGTTGAATTTAGAGGTGCAGTCAATGTATTCCAATGGGGAGACATTTCATTGTAAACTATTTGATGTAAACACCTTCTTTTAACTGTGAAGGGTTAATGCCACAAGGTCAGGGTTAGGCTTGCACAGATCGGGAGGACCTTAAGAACACTCCTGAGGTGAAATTGTGTTTCTAACCTTAACGGTTCTCTCTCTGTGTCCCAAAAGCAAATGAAATTGACATTGAGGTCAAAAGGTCATTTGTGTCCGTTCTCTTGTAACGGTCGCTGTGCTCAAACCGAGCGAGCTACGGTCAAGCGGGGCATCTCGTTGAACTCGGCACGGCCTAGAGATAATAGTAATGCCATTGTGGGCTTTGTGTGTCGTTAAGCACCGTACTTTTTTACTCCATCTTTCCTTTTTGTGTGTGTGTGATTGTGTGAGAGAGATTTTCTTTGACATCTGTTGGGAAAAATGACTGATTACAGTTCATGAGGGTTGTCTAATCACACAAGTGAAGTTTTGAAAAGATCTGACCTTTATTACCCTTCAAACCTGACCCTGTGGCACCATTTTAAGGTACTTCCAGTTGACATAGGAAGCTGAAATTGAACACATACCCTCCTTGGTGTAGGCTCTTATATAATATTGAGTTTTAAGTCTTTATGTTAAGAACTGACTTATTTAAAGAGGGTTAAATGAGTGTGTGTTATTTCATAAAATCATATAAAATCACAGGATTCTCGCAGAGCTTCGAGACCCACTTTAAAAATGTACGTCTGAACACACTGCAACTGGATCTGTGATTTTTTTGAAAAAAAAAATCCTCTTTGTGAACATCACCAAACGGTCAATGTACGATTTCTCTTAAATTACGATAGATAAATGGCTGGTTCTTTTTTTCCTGACACCGTATGCTTATGTACTTTGACATGAAGCGGTCAAATTAGCACCCTACTTGCGTTTTAACCCTTTAATCCCAGAAAAATGGCCATAACTCAAAAAGCGCCGAGGTCTCGACGCCATCTTGTTCGGGGCCAACTGCCCATTACTCCAAACCTACGCTCGCCGAGTTTCGTCTTCGAAATATTTTCAGTTTAGGAGAAAAGGCCGCGCTCGTTTGCCACGTGCTCGTGCGCCTGCAATATGATTTATTTTCCCTCTTGTGGGAATTTTCGAGAATGCAGAAAAAAGTCAAAAATTTGTCATTTTTATAAAACGGAAACCGAAATTCCGAAACGTTTTTTTGAGTGACTTCCTGAAAGAGCTCTCCGCCGCCCACGGCCCGACGCCGTCCGCGATTTTCTGCGACGTATTAAGACGTCAGGTAAGGGACCGTACATTTGCAATGGGACTTTCTTCACTAACCATACGGCTCCCGTCTCAGAGTTCCCTTAAGGTATGCTAATACAATGTGGTGGCTCTCATTGACAATGACTCAACCACCATCCTGGGCCTGCTCTCTATTGGACTACGTCCCTAATGGCAACCTATTTCCTACGCAGTAAACTACTTTTGACCAGAGCCTTGATTAAAAGTAGTGCACTCTATAGAGTGCCATTTGGGACGCAGTCATTGACAACCGCCATTGTTGAGCCTGCTCTGCTCTCTGGGCCTGTCTAAAGGTGATTCCTTCTGGGGATAGTAGGTCTAGAGAGAGGTTACAGGGCCTGAAAAGGCTTAGTGACCCATTGGTATTTCCTGTCAACGCTATTGCTCCACTGTGAGGAGGCAGGTAGCCTAGCGGTTAAGCGCATTGGGCCAGTAACGTCGGGCCAGTAACAGAAAGTTTGCTGGTTTGAATCCCCGAGCCGACTAGGTGAAAAATCTGTCGATGTGCCCTTGAGCAAGGCACTTAACCCTAATTGCTCCTGTAAATCTCTCTGGATTATAGCGTCTGCTAAATGACTCAAATGTAAGATACAGTACCGTAGTATTAGCTGATAAGGTACTAGTTAGCGTTGTCATTGAGAAGTCGTAGTCATGCTAACTACCACTATCTAAAGGTAAATCCATCTAGAGATAAGAGAGAGGTCAAAGGGCGTGGAAGGGTGTATTGACCTGTAACCAATTGATATACAGTATGTCCATGTTATTGCCCCATAGTGAGAGATATATAGATGCAGAAGGCTTAGTGTGCATCCTCCAGATGGCACCATATTGCCTACATAGCGCACTACATTTGACCAGGGCCTATGGGGAAGCAGACCTAGTATCAGCTAATGTGTGTGTGTGTGTGTGTGTGTGCGTATGTATGTATGTGTGTGTGTGTATGTATGTGTGTATGTGTATGTGTGTATATGTATGTATATTTATATATATATATATATATATATATATATATATATATACATATATATTCTTTTTTTTTCTTTTTTTTTCTCAATGTACTTTACTCAAACCAGTGAATATCACTTATTATAAATGAGATAATTAACTATCAGCTCTTGGAATATCCAGGGCCTTTACTCTTCACATTTTGGTTATAAAACAACAAATCCAGAATTTATTAAAAACATCCAGGGACAGGACATCATAATCCTACTGGAAACATGGTGTCGTGGAGACGATCTGCGGCCAACAAGGCAGAGTTCATCTCAGCCTATGCTTCTCTCCAGTCCCTCGACTTCTTGGCACTGACGGAAACATGGATTACCACAGATAACACTGCTACTCCTACTGCTCTCTCCTCGTCTGCCCACGTGTTCTCGCACACCCCGAGAGCTTCTGGTCAGCGGGGTGGTGGCACTGGGATCCTCATCTCTCCCAAGTGGACATTCTCTCTTTCTCCCCTGACCCATCTGTCTATCGCCTCCTTTGAATTCCATGCTGTCACAGTTACCAGCCCTTTCAAGCTTAACATCCTTATCATTTATCGCCCCCCAGGTTCCCTTGGAGAGTTCATCAATGAGCTTGACGCCTTGATAAGTTCCTTTCCTGAGGATGGCTCACCTCTCACAGTTCTGGGTGACTTTAACCTCCCCACGTCTACCTTTGACTCATTCCTCTCTGCCTCCTTCTTTCCACTCCTCTCCTCTTTTGACCTCACCCTCTCACCTTCCCCCCCTACTCACAAGGCAGGCAATACGCTTGACCTCATCCTTACTAGATGCTGTTCTTCCACTAATCTCATTGCAACTCCCCTCCAAGTCTCCGACCACTACCTTGTATCCTTTTCCCTCTCGCTCTCATCCAACACTTCCCACACTGCCCCTACTCGGATGGTATCGCGCCATCCCAACCTTCGCTCTCTCTCCCCCGCTACTCTCTCCTCTTCCATCCTATCATCTCTTCCCTCTGCTCAAACCTTCTCCAACCTATCTCCTGATTCTGCCTCCTCAACCCTCCTCTCCTCCCTTTCTGCATCCTTTAACTCTCTATGTCCCCTATCCTCCAGGCCGGCTCGGTCCTCCCCTCCTGCTCCGTGGCTCGACGACTCATTGCGAGCTCACAGAACAGGGCTCCGGGCAGCCGAGCGGAAATGGAGGAAAACTCGCCTCCCTGCGGACCTGGCATCCTTTCACTCCCTCCTCTCTACATTCTCCTCTTCTGTCTCTGCTGCTAAAGCCACTTTCTACCACTCTAAATTCCAAGCATCTGCCTCTAACCCTAGGAAGCTCTTTGCCACCTTCTCCTCCCTCCTGAATCCTCCTCCCCCTCCCCCCTCCTCCTCCCTCTCTGCGGATGACTTCGTCAACCATTTTGAAAAGAAGGTCGACGACATCCGATCCTCGTTTGCTAAGTCAAACGACACCGCTGGTTCTGCTCACACTGCCCTACCCTGTGCTTTGACCTCTTTCTCCCCTCTCTCTCCAGATGAAATCTCGTGTCTTGTGACGGCCGGCCGCCCAACAACCTGCCCGCTTGACCCTATCCCCTCCTCTCTTCTCCAGGCCATTTCCGGAGACCTTCTCCCTTACCTCACCTCGCTCATCAACTCATCCTTGACCGCTGGCTACGTCCCTTCCGCCTTCAAGAGAGCGAGAGTTGCACCCCTGCTGAAAAAACCTACACTCGATCCCTCCGATGTCAACAACTACAGACCAGTATCCCTTCTTTCTTTTCTCTCCAAAACTCTTGAACGTGCCGTCCTTGGCCAGCTCTCCTGCTATCTCTCTCAGAATGACCTTCTTGATCCAAATCAGTCAGGTTTCAAGACTAGTCATTCAACTGAGACTGCTCTTCTCTGTGTCACGGAGGCGCTCCGCACTGCTAAAGCTAACTCTCTCTCCTCTGCTCTCATCCTTCTAGACCTATCGGCTGCCTTTGATACTGTGAACCATCAGATCCTCCTCTCCACCCTCTCCGAGTTGGGCATCTCCGGCGCGGCCCACGCTTGGATTGCGTCCTACCTGACAGGTCGCTCCTACCAGGTGGCGTGGCGAGAATCTGTCTCCGCACCACGTGCTCTCACCACTGGTGTCCCCCAGGGCTCTGTTCTAGGCCCTCTCCTATTCTCGCTATACACCAAGTCACTTGGCTCTGTCATATCCTCACATGGTCTCTCCTATCATTGCTATGCAGACGACACACAATTAATCTTCTCCTTTCCCCCTTCTGATAACCAGGTGGCGAATCGCATCTCTGCATGTCTGGCAGACATATCAGTGTGGATGACGGATCACCACCTCAAGCTGAACCTCGGCAAGACGGAGCTACTCTTCCTCCCGGGGAAGGACTGCCCGTTCCATGATCTCGCCATCACGGTTGACAACTCCATTGTGTCCTCCTCCCAGAGTGCTAAGAACCTTGGCGTGATCCTGGACAACACGCTGTCGTTCTCAACTAACATCAAGGCGGTGACCCGTTCCTGTAGGTTCATGCTCTACAACATTCGCAGAGTACGACCCTGCCTCACACAGGAAGCGGCGCAGGTCCTAATCCAGGCACTTGTCATCTCCCGTCTGGACTACTGCAACTCGCTGTTGGCTGGGCTCCCTGCCTGTGCCATTAAACCCCTACAACTCATCCAGAACGCCGCAGCCCGTCTGGTGTTCAACCTTCCCAAGTTCTCTCACGTCACCCCGCTCCTCCGCTCTCTCCACTGGCTTCCAGTTGAAGCTCGCATCCGCTACAAGACCATGGTGCTTGCCTACGGAGCTGTGAGGGGAACGGCACCTCCGTACCTTCAGGCTCTGATCAGGCCCTACACCCAAACAAGGGCACTGCGTTCATCCACCTCTGGCCTGCTCGCCTCCCTACCTCTGAGGAAGTACAGCTCCCGCTCAGCCCAGTCAAAACTGTTCGCTGCTCTGGCACCCCAATGGTGGAACAAACTCCCCCACGACGCCAGGTCAGCGGAGTCAATCACCACCTTCCGGAAACACCTGAAACACCACCTCTTTAAGGAATACCTAGGATAGGATAAAGTAATCCTTCTAACCCCCCCCCCCCCCCTTAAAAGAGTTAGATGCACTATTGTAAAGTGGTTTTTCCACTGGATATCATAAGGTGAATGCACCAACTTGTAAGTCGCTCTGGATAAGAGCGTCTGCTAAATGACTTAAATGTAATGTAAATGAGACATAGATACTCAGTGTCCCTCAGGCTATAGAGAAAGTTTACTACCATCAATCAAACATAAAAATGTTAAACGGGGCCGAGACTCAGGTGGAATCATCATTTGGCATAAGCAGGACTTGGCACTGAATGAAAGGAAAAAAGGTACCAGTCACATTTGGTTAAAACTTAACAAAGGTACAATCTATTGTGATAATGACGTGTACATATGTGCAGCTTATGCTCCTCCTTCAGATTCACCATATTATGATGATCAGTTTTTTGACAATCTCCATACAGAAATCATTACATTTCAGGCAGAGGGTAAAGTGCTTCTTTGTGGAGATTTCAATGCAAGAACAGGTTCTGAGCCTGACTACACTGATGCGGGAGGTAACCACCACATATTTGGTCACCCCTCCTTGTACAGTAGCCCTATTATAAATAATAGAAACAGTCCTGACCAAATACTGAACAAAAATGGGAAGGAGTTAGTGCATCTCTGTCGAGCCTTAGGCCTGTACATGCTTAATGGTAGAATCAGAGGGGACTCTTTAGGTCAGTTTACTTACTGCTCAGCTCTTGGGACAAGTGTAGTCGATTATGCCATCACGGACATTGACCCCTCCTCCATTAGTGCATTCACTGTCAGACCACAGACACCATTGTCAGATCACAGTCAGATCAACGTGTTTTTGAAGAAATTAACCGGCAATATTCATTCAAAAAAACTGCCCAATAAACTCTACAACATAAACCAATCGTACAGATGGGCTCCAAACAGTGCAGAGAGATTCATTGAAACATTGAACTCAAATGAAATGATGAACTCTATACAGTTTTTCAATAACTCACAATACCAAAACAATAAAGATGGTGTTAATTCGGCTACTCTAAACATCAACTGCATATTCCAAAAAGCAGCATCGAAAGCAAATTTGAGAAAACCAAAGAAATGCAACATCAGAAACAAAAAACAAAATGTTTCTGACAAATGGTTTGATAATGAATGTAAAACAATTAGAAAACACCTAAGACAAATGTCAAACAAAAAACATAAGCAGCAAAACAACCCAGAGCTACGATATGAATACTTTGAAACTCTGAAACAGTATAAACATACACTGAAACGCAAGAAACTGAATTATACCAACAAGACACTTGATGAAATTGAAAACGCAATTGACCAAAATCAGTTCTGGGACATGTGGAACAATTTAAGCACAACAAAGCCACAAGATTTAGCCATGCAAGATGTAGGAATTTGGACAACTTATTTTGATAATCTATACAAAAACATCCCACAAAAAGACTTAAAACAGAACCAATTAGAAATTAAAGAAAAATTGAACATCCTTGAATCAGTCATTAAAAACAACCAAAATCCATTAGATTACCCAATAACCCAACAAGAACTAAATGAAAAGCTCAAATCTATTAAATCAAAGAAGGCTTGTGGTCTAGACAACATCAGAAATGAAATGCTGAAAAACAGCACACCTGAGTTGCAAAATGCTGTGCTTAAATTGTTCAACATGGTTTTAACTTCTGGCTGCTTCCCTGATGTCTGGAACCAGGGGCTCATCTCCCCTATCCACAAAAGTGGAGACAAATCAGACCCCAATAATTACAGGGGAATTTGTGTAAACAGTAACTTGGGAAAGGTTTTCTGTAGCATTTTGAATTCAAGAATTCAAACCTTTCTTCAAGAAAAAAATGTAATAACTAAATGTCAAATTGGCTTTCTCCCTAACCATCGCACTACTGACCATATATACACCTTACACACACTAATTAATAAACACATCCACCAAAAAAAAGAGGGCAACATCTTTGCTTGCTTTATTGACTTTAAAAAAGCATTTGATTCTATTTGGCACGAAGGGCTATTCTACAAAATTCTCCAAAGTGGGCTTGGTGGTAAGGTGTATGACTTAATAAAATGTATGTACACAGAAAACAAGTGTGCAATAAAAATCTAAAACCAAAGAACAGAATTCTTTTCACAATGTCGAGGTGTGAGACAAGGCTGTAGTTTGAGTCCAAATCTTTTCAACATTTATATCAATGAATTAGCAGACATGTTGGACAATTCTCCAGCCCCAGGACTCACACTATTTGACACAGAGGTGAAATACCTGCTATATGCTGATGACTTGGTACTTCTATCACCAACCAAAGAAGGTCTTCAACAGAACATTAATATTCTAGAGCAATATTGCCATAATTGGGCCCTGGCAGTAAATTTCCCAAAAACTAAAATCATGATTTTCCAAAAACAAAACAGATGTCAGAAACACAAATATAAATTCACCCTGAACAACACCATCATTGAACACACAAAAAATTACACCTACCTTGGTCTGACCATATCTGCATCGGGAAACTTTAATAGGACAGTGAATGCACTCAAAGAAAAAGCCCGCAGAGCATTGTATGCAATAAAAATGAAATTATTCAAAATCAATATCCCAATTAGAATTTGGACCAAAATATTTGACAGTGTAATCCTACCAATAGCTCTTTACGGAAGTGAGGTTTGGGGGCCACTCAATAAACTGGACTTTAAAATGTGGGACAAACATCCAATTGAAGCCCTACATGTAGAATTCTGTCGTAAAATCCTACAAGTCCAGAGAAATACACCAACTAATGCATGTAGGGCAGAATTGGGCCGCTTTCCAGTAATAATGAAAATACAGAAAAGATCATAAAAATTTTGGCTACATCTAAATTCAAGTCCAAATTCGAGTCTGCAATTTAAAGCACTTCAAACCCAAGAGCTGAGCCCAGAAACGAGCCCTCTCAGTCAGCTGGTGTTGGACCTCACCAACCAAGCTGACAACAGCACTGCTTCAAAAGAAAGAATTCCAATAAACAAAATCATGAACCAATCAAAGGACTCATATATACAACATTGGAAAAACGAAACAAAATCCCAAAGCCGACTAAATTGCTATCTGACCCTAAACAGAGAATATGAATTGGCTGAATATCTCTACTCTGTCAGAGATACGAAGCAGAGACAGATCCTTACCAAGTACAGGCTGAGTGACCACTGATTGGCAATAGAAACCGGCAGACATAAAAAGACATGGCTACCCAAAGAGGAGCGTGTATGTGGTCACTGCACGACAGGGGATGTAGAAACAGAGATGCACTTTCTCCTTTACTGTGATAAATATTCCTCACCAAGAGATTCATTATTTACAGAAATGTCTACATTTATTCCAAATTTTAACTTATTAAACCCAGAGGAAAAACTAAAAATACTCATGGGCGAAGGAGCAATGGCTCCTCTTGCAGCCAAATATGTATTTGCCTGCCATAGCCTGAGGGACACTGAATAATAACATCTGCATAGTAAGCAGTATTATGACTGTTACTTATTATGACTGTTATTGTTATTGCTGTTATTGTTATTACTATTATTATTGTTGTTTATCATTCCAAGTAGTAATGGTATGGGTGGTAATGGTAATGATAGCAGTTTAATGATGGTGGTGGTGGTAGTAGTGGTAATGATGATTGTAGTTGTAGTACCAATGTAATGGTGAAGATGACCGTTATTTAGTTATAAGTTAGTTATAGTTTCATTTTTTTATTACATTACATTCAATTATTGACTGTTTTATTGTTACTATTTTTATATTTAATTTTGTATTATTATTTACTGCCATTCTATATTATTATTTGTCATTGTTTATAATTTTATTACAATGTATATTGTATACATTGTTGCTTTGGCAATATTGACACAATGTTTTTCATGCCAATAAAGCAGCTTGAATTTGAATTTGAATTTGAATTTGAATTTAATAAGGTACACAGGTTGCCATTCAGAAGTGGTAGTGATAATTAGCTAAGGGGCCATGGTTCCATGAAACCTGATATCCAGCTAGTCTCACTATGAAAATGGCCCATGCTGCCTCTCTCTAGACCTGCTTCAGTCAATCAGGATGAGTTATTGGGAGCACAATAGTATGGGATCGGGTGTCCATCTCTTGAATTAAAACAATGTTTCAGGGTTTATATAACATATTCAAGGACTCCATTATAATATACTCTAGGCTTAGTCAGATTTTTTTGTCCCTGCATATTAGGCCTGTAATTGCTGTTAAAATAGATAAAGTATGTTTTATGTAATGCGCATGCCTTATATTAGGCTACATATTCAACGAATCAATTATAGGCTACACACATGAACTATAGGCATAGTCCACAGGAGGTTGGGGGCACCTTAATTGGGGAGGACGGGCTCGTTTTAATGGCTGGAGTGGCATCAGTGGAATGATATCAAATACATAAAAAACGTGATTCGGTGCCATTCCATTCAGTTCCAGACATTATTATGAGCTGTTATCCCCTCAGCAGCCTCCACTGGCGTAGTCAGATTTCCATCTCATTTCTGTTGGCATTAGGCTAAATCCGTCGCTGTTAAAGGATGCGTTACTATATATCGCCTACATTTTGCGTTATATATGCGATTAATTATTCAAGGCCAACGGATATGAGAAGGTGGCATGAGATACCGTTAGCGACAGATCTAAATTTGGGACTAAAATATTGGAGGGTTGTTTTTTTTTAAAATTTACTTTGGGGAGGTTTGTGTTTTTTTTATTGGACACAGGGGAGTGTGGTGCGTTTTTTCACTGGTTTAAATTCGCTTTTTTGCACATTTTATTATATCATTTTGCTCCATCACAGACAAATGTACTAATCTTTTTACATGCGCCTCCCCTATTATCAAGGTGTTTTGGTACTTCCCGTATGCACTACGCTTTCATTTATTATACTACAGGTCAATATAGTCTGCCAGTCTAACTATCTATTCTGCCCTCTCCACCATTCATAGACACAATAGTGGATTGTTTGTCCAGATCTGCAGTAGACTAACTAGCAATCATACCACGCATAAAAGCATTCCAAGCTGCATCAATTTTCAATACGAATCCACAAGAACAAATAGGAATAGCTGATAAGCAGCTGAGAGGCCGGTTCATCGCATGAAAAACACATTGAAACATGAGACACGCAGCTATAAAAGCTCCACTATTGATCTTGTTTAGGGACAATACAGTTGTCCTACCTAGACTAGCCTACAACACCACAATGCAATGAATAATTGCATTATTGTTTTCAAGGAAGTACAAATTTCTACTCTAGGATGCAGTGAAAATGTCATTGAAATAATGGCGCAAAAGCCCTGTGATTTAAATGTTTAATAATTCCATTTGGATCAGTTGTGGGACGACTCTGGGCAGTTTGTAAAGTCTAGAAAGTAGCAGGCCAGTCTGACTGTATTTTCACTTCTGATACTGAGATGCGCTGTCTGCTGCAGATCATCATTCTCCCAAGTCGTCCTATAATAGTGTGGCCACATACGCTCCCAGCAAGCCCAGTTACGCGCTCTGCCTCCTCTCCAATCTGAGTGGCTATTCCTTGTACTATAGCCAAAATATTTATCATTTAACTTTTAAAATGGATGACCTTTTATGTGTGCCATCAACACAACCAGTCACAATGTCATAACCTGTCACATCTACTCCCTCTCTCCGGCGCCCAACATCGCCGGTCTACTAACCACCGGTAATGGCAACCTATCTTTACGCACACCTGCGTCTCATCCTCAGTCACACCTGGACTTCATTACTCCCTGATTACTTACCCTTTATTTAGCACTCTTTTGTTATCAGTTATCAGCCAGTATTGGTTATGTTTCCTAGTCAGACGGTGCTCTTGTTTTGTATCGGTCTATGTAGGTCCATATTAAACTCACTAAGTGCACCTGCTTCCCGACTCCCTGCGTCAACGTTACAGAGCCAGCACCCCAGCCCATCCAGCAGTCCACCCAGGTCAGCGATGCCACCACTCAATCCCTTTCTGAGAAATACTGGTGGCCCACTTTGGCGCAGGACTCTGCACACTATGTCAACTCATGTTCACTATATACTCAATCTAGATCTCCCCGGCACGCACCAGCAGGAAAACTCCTTCCCCTTCCCGTGCCTCAGCATCCCTTGTCTCATTTGTCCATTGCTTTCCTCACTAATCTCCCCTCTGATGGTTGTAGACAGATTCTCAATCATACTGTTTCATCCCTCTCTTTGGTCTCCCTACCGCTGTCCTGGTCGCTGAGGCACTGTTCCAGCAGGTCTTTCAGCACTTCGGCCTTCAAGAGGATATCGTCTCAGATTGTGGTCCCCAATTCACAACTTGTGTATGGAAGGCTGGGGGTCACGGTCAGCCTCCCTTCCGGGTCTCAATCTAACAGGCAGGTGGAGAGGATGAACCTGTAGCTGGGGAGGTTCTTGAGAAGTCACTGCCAGGACCGGCAGGGGGAGTGGTCCCGATTCGTTCCTTGGGGTGAATACACCCAGAATTCATTGCAATACTCCTCTACTGGGCTGACTCTCTTCCAGTGTGTTCTAGAGCTGGACCTGGCTCTGTGGACTCCGAGCCAGAACGAAGCTCCTGCGGTGGACGAGTGGTTCAGGTGCGCAGAAGAGGTATGGAACGATGCCCACATGAGACTCCAGTGCACCGTCCACCATCAGAAAGAGCAGGCGCATAACCACCGTGATGAGGCTTCCGTGATCCATCCTGGTGATTGCGTCTGGTTCTCCACCAGGAACCTCCCACTCCGCCTTCCCTGTAAGAAGCTGAGTCCCCTGTTTGTGGGGCTGTTCAAGGTCATCCGGAGGGTCAATGAGGTAACTTACAGATTACAACTCCCCACTAACTACCGGATATCACCATCTTTTCATGTTTCCCCCCTCAGGCCAGTGGTTCCTGGTCCCCTGGCTGATGTCGCCACCATGACACCCCTCTGCCTCTCTTGGACATCGAGGGGAGCCTATGCCGTCAGATCACTTCTGGTCTCCTGACGTCATGGGGGTTGGTTCCAGTACCTGGTGGACTGGGAGGGATACGATCCACAGGAACAGTGCTGGGTTCAGGTGGACGACATTCTAGATCCCAACAGCATCTGAGAATTCCACCTTCGTCGTTTGGACCGGCCCGCTCCTTGCCCTCGGGCCATCCTCCTGGCCGGCGTCGTCCTGCGTCTGGAGCCGCGCGTTGGGGGGAAGGATACTGTCACATCTACCCCCGCTCCCCCTCTCCGGCGCTCAACGTCGCTGGTCTACTAACACCGGTATGGCAACCCATCTTTACGCACACCTGCGTCTCATCATCAGTCACACCTGGACGTCATTACTCCCTGATTACTTACCCTTTTACATAGCACTCTTTTGTTATCAGTTATCAGCCAGTATTGGTTATGTTTCCTTGTCCAACGTTTCTCTTTTGTATCATTCTATGTTCGTTCATATTAAACTGACTAACTGCACCTGCTTCCTGACTCCCTGTGTAGACGGTACAAATTGAAGGCTACTTCAAGTCTTCTCTAGGCATGTCAGCGTTTGTCTAAAATATCATTCCAGCATCCTCAAAAAGGCTTAACATTAGTCAGGTTTCCATCCAACCTTTTTAAGTGGGTAAAGTACATGTCGGATAAAACATGTCATGACATCATGGGAAAGCATGCAGAATATTAGGGTACAGATGAAATCAGTAAATATGAACTTCACAGGGTGATGAGTTTGATGATCCCTTTCAATAGATATTGAGGGTGTTATTCTGGTGACATGATTGATGTTTGGCTGCCATTTGTCACAAAAAAAAAATTACTTGTCCACTTTTGTCCATAATCTCATCATGTAGTAGGCTATACCCCCACTGTATCTGTGAGCTGTTGACTAGAGAGCACATACCAATACCAGATTGGCACATTCCCTATACCTACGCAACATTTGCCTAGAGTTGCAAATGAGGTGGAAACCCATTTAGCTTGTAATTTTTATTTGGTATATGGGAAGTTGTTTGTATATGCACTACATATTAATTTATAGAGAACACAATGGAAATAAATCCCTTACTTTTTTGTGCAATCCTGGCCACTGAGAAATCTTTCTACTGTGTATAATATACAGTGTTTTGGGAAAGTATTCAGAACCATTGACTTTTTCCACATTTTGTTACGTTACAGCCATATTCTAAAATGGATTTATGAAGAAAGATATTCCCCAGCAATCTATACACAATACAGTATTGTTTGCAAATGTATTACAAATATTAAACATGTATTCAGTCCCTTTGCTATGAGACTTGAAATTGAACTCAGGTGCATCCTGCTTAAATTCATCATCCTTGAGATGTTTCGACAACATGATTGGAGTCCACCTGTGGTAAATCCAATTGATTGGAGATGATTTGGAAAGGCACACACCAGTCTATATAAGGTCCCACAGTTGACATTGCATGTCAGAGAAGAAACCAAGCCATGAGGTCAAAGGAATTGTCCGTAGAGCTCCGAGACAGGATTGTGTCGAGGCACAGATCTGGGGAAGGGTACCAAAACATAGCTGCAGCATTGAAGGTTCTCTGGTCTGATGAAACCAAGATTGAACTCTTTGGCCTAAATGCCAAGCTTAACGTCTGGAGAAACCTGGCACCATCCCTACGGTGAAGCGTGGTGGCAGCATCATGCTGTGGAGATGTTTTTCAGCGGCAGGGACTGGGAGACTAGTCAGGATCAAGGCAATGATGAACGGAGCAAAGTACAGAGATGAAAAACTGCTCCAGAGCGCTCAGGACCTCAGACTGGGGTGACGGTTCACCTTCCAACAGGACAACAACCCTAAGCACACAGCCAAGACAACGCAGAAGTAGTCTCTGAATGTCCTTGAGTGGCCCAACCAGAGCCCGAATTTAACCCGAACGTACATCTCTGGAAATACCTGAAAATAGCTGTGCAGCAACGCTCCCCATCCAACCTGGCAGAGCTTAAGAGGATCTGCAGAGAAGAATGGTAGAAACTCCTCAAATACAGATGTGCCAAGCTTGTAGCGTAATACCCCAAAAGACTTGATGCTGTAATCGCTGCCAAAGGTAATTCAACAAAGTACTGAGTAAAGGGTCTGAATTCTTAAGAAAATGTCTTATTTCAGTTTAAAAATTTTATAAAATAGAAAAAATATCAAAACTGTTTTGTCATTATGGGGTATTGTGTGTAGATTGATGAGGAAAATGTGTTTTAATAAATGTTTGAATAAGGCTTTACCGTAACAAATGTTATAAAGAGCCAAGGGGTTTGAATAATTTCCGAAAGGACTGTATGTATAGTTTTTTTACTGACAAATAAAATCAATCAATCAATCCAAACTGTGCAGCGGCTATTCAACACCATACAGTTTGGTGATTGTCAAGCCAATCCTTTGATACTGAGTAGGCCTGCAAGGTAGGGAGGTATGTATTTTCTGTTTGTAGAGATTGCCTATTGATTGTGGTGTCAAACACAAACCATGATATTGAAGTGCCCAAAGTTGTTATGCTTTGATTATTAGGTGTGTGTGTATTGGCACAGAAACCTGTGTGTGGAAAATGATTTAATTTCATTATAAATATGCCATAAAAAATGTTAAATCTGATATCCCCCAGTTGATAATTGTGTGCAGCCGGCTCTGATCGTAATGTAATGAAATGGGCAGGGAGAGTGTGCTCGTCTGTGGTGGTCGGCGAGCCCTCAACCTACTGGCCTGTAGCACTGTGGCATCAACAGCGCCACAACAGCATGTTGAAGTGGCACAGTCGATTTCCAAATGTAAAAATACACCATGTTATTCGTGGTACTGTTGACCGATTTAGTGCTTTTTTGAGGTTTCGGTTCGATTATTAAAAAATGATCAAAGGGGCCTCCTGGGTGGCGCAGTGGTCTAAGGCACTGCAGCGCAGTGCTAGCTGTGCCACCAGAGACTCTGGGTTCGAGCCCAGGCTCTGTCGCAGCCGGCCGCAACCGGGAGGTCCATGGGGTGACGCACAATTGGCCTAGCGTCGTCCGGGTTAGGGAGGGTTTGGCCGGTAGGGGTATCCTTGTCTCATCGCGCTCTAGCAACTCCTGTGGCGGGCCGGGTGCAGTGCACGCTGACCAGGTTGCTAGGTGTACGGTGTTTCCTCCGACACATTGGTGCGCTGGCTTCCGGGTTGGATGCGCGCTGTGTTAATTTCTTGCGAATATAGGGGGTGCTGTTTCGCATTAGCATAATTTGCACTACAGATTAAACGGCTTCCTACTCAATTCTTGCTCGTACAATATGCATATTATTATTATTATTGGATAGAAAACACTCTCTAGTTTCTATAGCCGCTGGAATTTTGTCTCTGAGTGAAACAGAACTCAATCTACAGCACTTTTCATGATAGGGAGTCAGATTTCAAGCATTTTGGCCACTGATCTGGAGTCAGTTTAAAGGTCCGTGTAAATGCTATGAAGAAACAGACACTTCTTACGTCTTCCCCTGGATGTCAGTGCGTGATGACGCTTTGAATGGAGTCGATTGCGCAATCAGGGGCTGTATAAAACAGCAAATACCGGAAGTAGCTTCCCTTTGCTGCCTGCGCCTTGCGCGCGAAGGACATCGGACTCGCCTCCTTCCAAGCGTTAGTTTAGCCAGTAATATTTCTCCGGTCATGTTTTTACCCGTTATAGGTGTTAACAGCATCATAAGGTAGTTAATTTGAACCGTTGTATAGCAATTTATATCCTTTTAGTGCGATTTTGAGGCATTGCTTTGTTGTGCACTTTGAAGCGCTGGGCACGTTTCGGGGTCCCGGTCGTACGTTAGTGGGCATTTCGACGGACAAGTGGACATCTTTCGACCAAAAGAAGATTAGACCCAAGAAAGGATTCTTTGCCCAAGATTCTGATGGAAGAACAGCTCACAGTAAGAACAATTTATGATGATAAATCGTGTTTCTGTCGAAAAATGTTAAACGCTTACGCCGCCATTTTGTTTTGTATAGCTTCGCTTGGCGCAACCTGTATTGAAAAGTAAGGATAATTTAAAAAATGTAAATCAGCGATTGCATTAAGAACTAATTTGTCTTTCGATTCCTGTCAACCCTGTATTTTTTAGTCAAGTATATGATTAGCTATTGATTAAACTAGATCACTCAAAGATGGCGACCGACATTTCCAGGCTTGTTTTGCTACTATTTTCATTGTATAACCACGGTTTTTTATGGCTAAATATGCACATTTTCGAACAAACTCTATATGTATGTTGTAATATGATGTTACAGGAGTGTCATCTGAAGAATTCTGAGAAGGTTAGTGAAAAAATTAATATATTTTGGCAATGATACGATATCGCTCTCTTTGGCTAGAATCAGTGCTCGGGTAACGTTTGCATATGTGGTATGCTAATATAACGATTTATTGTGTTTTCGCCGTAAAACACTTAGAAAATCTGAAATGTTGTCTGAATTCACAAGATCTGTGTCTTTCCATTGCTATGTGCTGTGTATTTTTAAGAAATGTTTTATGATGAGTAAATTGGTAATACAAGTTGCTCTCTGTAGTAATTCTAGTCGCTTTGGTGAGATTTGTGATGGTGGCTGCAATGGCAAACTATGATTTATACCTGAAATATGCACATTTTTCTAACAAAACCTATCCTATACCATAAATATGTTATCAGACTGTCATCTGATGAGGTTTTTTCTTGGTTAGTGGCTATCAATATCTTAGTTTAGCCGAATTGGTGATAGCTACTGGTGGAGAGAAAAAATGGTGGACAAAGAAAAATGGTGTCTTTTGCTAACGTGTTTAGCTAATAGATTTACATATTGTGTCTTCCCTGTAAAACATTTTAAAAATCTGAAATGGTGGCTTTATTCACAAGATCTGTATCTTTCATTAGGTGTCTTGGACTTGTGATTTAATGATATTTAGATGCTACTATTTAATTGTGACGCTATGCTAGCGATGCTAATCAGTGTGGGGGGGGTGGGGGGTGATCCCGGATCCGGGGTTGAGGCTCGTTAGAGGTTAAGAAGCAGTGCGGCTTGGTTGGGTTGTTTTTCGGAGGATGCATGGCTCTCGACCTTCGTCTCTCCCGAGCCCGTACGGGAGTTGTAGCGATGAGAGAAGACAGTAACTACTAACAATTGGATACCAACGAAAAAGGGAATTATGGTGGCTGAATGCTGTAACAACACATAATAAAACAATTAAAGTCCCATGATGGTAATGACTGTCCATTACTGCTTATTAACCATCATATATTCACTTTACTTTAATAAAAAAATATCAGTTGTGTAATATTACACTTGTTTAATTTGACTATTGTTTCATTCCAAGTCATCTCATCTCTATAGATCTGCTCTCTTGCTTTCTGACAAAAATCACTACTTTAGTATTTAAAATAAAATAAGGTCTACTGTTATGACTGCTGAATACCAACAACCAATCACTTAGATCATGTATTTTCAGGTAGAGAACCCTCGCGAATCCCCTCTTTATCACGCATTCATAGCAGGCGTAAAAGAAACAGATCAGATGATGTAGCTGCGCAATGGATTGTGGTCATTGTAGTTATGTTTTCTGCACTAAACTATGTAGAACATTGGCCTGTTGGAAATTACAACTCCCTACTACATTCTACAGTCCGGGCATTATCTGATTTATCTCTAGATAAACTGCAGAGCAATCTGCCCATAGAGCTCCATAGTGGAGATGTCATAATACCCATAAAACCTAGCGGTCAAACAGGGAAATGATTCCAATCGTTTTTCCACCATTGGGAGTCCCATAGGGCGGCGCACAATTGGCCCTGCGTCGTCCAGGTTAGGGTTTGGCCGGGGCAGGCCGTCATTGTAAATAAGAATTGGTTCTTAACTGACTTGCCTAGTTAAATACAATTTTTTTTAAACGTGTAGTTCTTTATGACAGCCAAATTAGCAACTAATTAGCATTTCATTTTGGGGGGTAAATACAGGTGAATATATTGATGAAAGTCACCTTGTCCTATAGAGATTTACACGGTTATCAAAACCTCATGCCAGGGTAAGCCTACAGTACACAAAACACAGCCCTTATTTTAAGTGTTTCTAAAATCCCCTATGGGAAAAATGAATGAAGGAAAAACGATTGGAACCATTTCCCTGATTGGAACCATTTCCCTGTTGACATCTAGGTTGTATGGGTATTATGACTCATTCTGTGGCACTCTTGAGCTCACATTAAAAAAAAGATTAAAAAAAAAAAGGAATTCAAATAATTGAACCAATGTCAGACAATTAGTTGTTTAAAAAACAAAAAATAACTGACAATTTGGTTAATAGCTCAGCACTAAGTTGTGGTTGTAAACTTTATTTTGAGTTAAATCGGGGGGATGGTGTGCAATTTATTTGACAGAACAGGTGAAGGTTCATGTGTCGGGGGTAATGTATTTCACACTGTGAGCTCTCTGCCTCCCTCCGCTGCGTTCCCTATCTGTCACAATCACTCAGCACCGAGATTCTGTCTCATTGAGGGGGAATCTCATTGGGGGGTAGTACGGTTTAATATGACATCAAATCCCGCTAGACTTTAACATACACTGCTGCTGCTGCTTCGAAATGCCTTACAGGTCAAACACACTTTTCAGCTTTGGAGTTTTCTGTCATTACCTATAGAAAATAATGTGATTTGTGAATTAGTGGTCATATTTTTACTCTTATAGGGTTTAGCTACTTCGATTCGAATATAGGCCTATAGGCTACCTCTGGCCGTGTGCCTTCATCTACATTTGAAGGGTTGTCCTTGAAATACAAATATGTATCCTTACAAAGAACAGCCAACTCAGAGGGCCCGACCACATGCCCGCGTTTACCAGCACATTGATCTTCATCACCTGAAGTAATGTTGAATTGTTAGACTCTATCAGCTGCAATAAAACTACATAAACTATTCCAATCATTCAAAATACATTTTCAACCATGGGGCTCCGATAAAGACTATATCAACGGAGAGCGAAGGTAGCCTACTTCGTGATGCTCTCTCCTCCTCGCGCTCAATTCCTGCTCCAGGCACGAGGGCAGTCGGGAGGATGCGACCAACAATGATTTGTTACAGGATTTTGGGTTCGTTCCTTCGTTTACTGGAACATTATGTAATTACAAGTTGATGCATTCGTGGTGATAGTTCATATTATGACGCATCCTTCTATTCAGATGACTAGTCCCAGAATGTTCGGAGCGGTGTGTGAGCGCATTTATACAGCCGTTAAATGAACTGAAACTTTGACTTGCTTGCGTTTCCCTCCTCAACACGACGAGCTATATTTATAGCGTAATAATTATGCCTTGACCTTATCCACAAATTGCTTGTTTCAAACGCCATATAAGTTACTTACTTTTTTTGTTGATAAGGAGAGTTCTTCTTCTCCCAAAAAATCGTCCAGTGGTCCTAGAATTCCACATCAGTCTAAAACATCCCCAAAACTGGCCGACGCAAAATGTATGTGTCTCACTGTATCCCCTCGTCCAAAGATAACCTTTTGAAGATTTCAAAATAAACCCAAAACTGTTGTAGAATACATGAGCCGTTTTACCGGTTACACTCAGTAAAATAAAGAACAGAGAATATTATTATTTCTTAAATACAAAAAAAAACAGCTATTCTTACCTTCATTGCCGTAAAAAGGTTCAAACAATATCTCAATAATCCCAAATAAAGTCTCATATACAGCAAAACACCGTTTGGTTTTAGTACATCCAGTAGATGCTCGTGATGATGATGGTAAGGTGATAAGAAGGTTATTACCAGTGCAGCGCTCTCTTTCTCTGTCCCCGGAATGGATCAATCTCTCTCTTTCTCTCTCTATCCCCCTCTCTCTGTGAACGCGCGCCGCTCTGTTCGCGCTACTCAGCGCAACTGATGGGCTCGCACTAGATTCTCACACACGAGAATTACCGTCCCTCCCTCTACTCACTTTCCAAAACACGCCATTTAAAGACGTACAGTAGGTAGAACGACGAAGTGAATGGAAGTTTGGTCCTGAGGCTAAGCAAGCCTAATTAATGTCAAAAACATCCTGCTGAACTATCAGAATGTATATTTAGTCAATTACCAGTCGTCATAATTCTCATTATGAGGAAAAGGTGCATTATAGGCTCAATTTCCCTGCAAGGAGAGGCTAGCATGGCTGGACCTCCTGGGGATTAGTATTCTAAATAACTTCTGGAGGACATTGCGGAAGTGAAAACGTGACTTGTTTTGCAATGTCATGCAATGAAATTGTACAATTGCCTCCTGCGGAGAACTCTCTCGAATCTGAATGCAGCGATGCTGTCCATGGTGCTGAAGTCACAGATAGAGAGACGGCCATATTGAATGTTTCACGAGTCACGACCACGATGGATGACACATTTTAATTGCTCATGAGTCACTTATGGTATATATTAGTTGAATACATTTTAGGTAAATTCTCCTATTGGCAAAACTGGTAAACAATTTACCTGACCAGGATGAAGACCAGGCCATATTTTAAAGGTAGGCCTAATGTTACGCTATAATGAGGGTGTTGCACCACTTACTTGGCAATGCAAGTTGATAGTTTTGTCCTGAAATAGGTCCTGGTCCCTACCAGTCCAATAGGGCAGCCCTTTCTTGTAGGGCTGAGATCAAAGCTCATCTGGTGTAGTGACATATACTATTTATACAACAGTATGTGGACACCCCTTTAAATTAGTGAATTAGTTGCTGACAGGTGTATTGAAATTGAGTACACAACCATGCAATCTCCATAGACAAACATTGAAAGTGGAATGGCCTTACTGAAGAGCTCAGTGACTTTCAACGTGGCACCGTCACAGAATGCCACCTTTTTAACAAGTCAGTTCGTCAAATGTCTGCCCTGCTAGAGTTGCCTCGGTTAACTGTAAGTGCTGTTATTGTGAAGTGGAAACGTCTAGGAGCAACAACGGCTCAGCCGCGAAGTGGATCACAGAAGCTCACAAGTTCACAGAACGGGACCGTCCAGTGCTGAAGCGCATAGCGTCTGTCACTCACTCCCGAGGTCCAACACTCACTCCCGAGGTCCAACACTCACTCCCGAGGTCCAACACTCACTACCGAGGTCCAACACTCACTCCCGAGGTCCAACACTCACTCCCGAGGTCCAACACTCACTCCCGAGGTCCAACACTCACTACCGAGGTCCAACACTCACTACCGAGGTCCAACACTCACTCCCGAGGTCCAACACTCACTACCGAGTTCCACATTGCCTCTGGAAGCAACTTCAGCACAAGAACTGTTCATCAGGAACTTCATGAAATGGGTTTCCATGGCCGAGCAGCCGCACACAAGCCTCAGATCACCATGCGCAATGTCAAGTATCAACTGTAGTGGTGTAAAGCTTGCCACTGTTGGACTGTGGAGCAGTGGAAATGCGTTCTCTGGAGTGATGACTCATGCCTCACCATCAGCAGTCTGCTGTTATAGCAGCAACATACTTTTGGTCATGTAGTGTATGAGGCAGGTCTATGAGGCTAATTAATGTAAAGAGATAATTAAAAAGATCACTAGCTCTGTCTAATGAGAGAGGGCCAGAACGAGAGAGAGAGGAAGGAAAGAAAGGGATGATGGGTAGAGAGAGAGAGAGAGAGTAACTTCTCTGAGAAATAATAGAATGGGGTAATAGCATGTGCACACACACAGGTCTGGGCTGTGAGTATATAAACATGTTGATAATGAATGTCCCTGTCCATGAGAGAGCTAGCCTCAAGTACCTTTTCTCAGAAATTAAAGTGGTATAATATATTATCTTCCCTCATTAAACATTAGACAAATCAATTACAGTATATCTATGAACAAACAGGTTTAAAGATCATCCACCTGAACATGCAATACGATGATTCCTTGACCTGGAAATTGAACTGTAGTCTTCCTGCTTTCTCTCTCTCTGTAGTCTCTCTCTCTCTCTCTCTCTCTCTCTCTCTCTCTCTCTCTCTCTCTCTCTCTCTCTCTCTCTCTCTCTCTCTCTCTCTCTCTCTTTCAATTCAAGGGGCTTTATTGGCATGGGATACATGCCAAAAAGTAGATAATAAAGTGAAATAATAAACATTAATAGTAAACATTACACTCACAGAAGTTCCAAAAGAATAAAGTTATGTTTATAGACAGTGATGTAAAGATGTGCAAATGGATAAAGTAAAAGAGAAAATAAATAAACATAAATATGGGTTGTATTTACAATGGTGTTTGTTCTTCAATGGTTGCCCTTTTCTTGTGGCAACAGGTCACACATCTTGCTGCTGTGATGTCACACTGTGCTATTTCACCCAGTAGATATGGGAGTTTATCAAAATTGGGTTTGTTTTTGAATTCTTTGTGGATCTGTGTAATCTGAGGGAAATATGTCTCTCTAATATGGTCATACATTGGGCAGGAGGTTAGGAAGTGCAGCTCAGTTTCCACCTCATTTTGTGGGCAGTGTGCATGTGGGCAGTGTGTACATAGCCTGTCTTCTCTTGAAAGCCAGGTCTGCCTACGGCGGCCTTTCTCAATAGCAAGGCTATGCTCACAGAGTTTGTACATAGTCAAAGCTTTCCTTAAGTTTTGGTCAGTCACAGTGGTCAGGTATTCTGCCACTGTTTACTCTCTGTTTAGGGCCAAATGGCATTCTAGTTTGCTCAGTTTTCTTGTGAATTCTTTCCAATGTGTCAAGTAATTTTCTTTTTGTTTTCTCATGATTTGGTTGGGTCAAATTGTGTTGCTGTCCTGGGGCTCTGTGGGTTCTGTTTGTGAAAAGAGCCCCAGGAGCAGCTTGCTTAGGGGACTCTTCTCCAGGTTCATCTTTCTATTGGTGAATACTTTGTTATGGAAAGTTGTAGAATTTAACGGCTCTTTTCTGGATTTTGATAATTAGCGGGTATCGGCCTAATTCTGCTTTGCATGCAGGTGTTTTACTTTGGTGTTTTACTTTGTATGCAGAGGATATTTTAGGAGAAATCTGCATGCAGTCTAAATTTGTTTTTTGTCCCATTTAGTGAATTCTTGGTTGGTGAGCGGACCCCAGACCTCACAACCATAAAGGGCAATGGGTTCTATAACTGATTCAAGTATTTTTAGCCAGATCCTAATTGGTATTTTGAATTTTATGTTCCTTTTGATGGCATAGAAGGCCCTTCTTACCTTGTCTCTCAGATCGTTCACAGCTTTGTGGAAGTTACCTGTGGCACCGATGTTTACGCTAGGGTATGTATAGTTTTTTGTGTGCTCATTGTCTAGATGAAATTTGTATTTGTGGTTCCCGGCAACTGGACCTTTTTTGGAACACCATTATTTTTGTCTTACTGAGATTTACTGTCAGGGCCCAGGTCTGGCAGAATCGGTGCAGAAGATCTAGGTGCTGCTGTAGGCCCTTCTTGGTTGGGGACAGAAGCACTAGATCATCAGCAAACAGTAGACATTTGACTTCAGATTCTAGTAGGGTGAGGCCAGGTGCTGCAGACTGTTCTAGTGCCCTCGTTGATATATACAGTGGGGCAAAAAAGTATTTAGTCAGCCACCAATTGTGCAAGTTCTCCCGCTTAAAAAGATGAGAGAGGCCTGTAATTTTCATCATAGGTACACTTCAACTATGACAGACAAAATGAGAAAAAAAAATCCAGAAAATCACATTGTAGGATTTTTAATGAATTTATTTGCAAATTATGGTGGAAAATAAGTATTTGGTCACCTACAAACAAGCAAGATTTCTGGCTCTCACAGACCTGTAACTTCTTCTTTAAGAGGCTCCTCTGTCCTCCACTCGTTACCTGTATTAATGGCACCTGTTTGAACTTGTTATCAGTATAAAAGACACCTGTCCACAACCTCAAACAGTCACACTCCAAACTCCACTATGGCCAAGACCAAAGAGCTGTCAAAGGACATCAGAAACAAAATTGTAGACCTGCACCAGGCTGGGAAGACTGAATCTGCAATAGGTTTGAAGAAATCAACTGTGGGAGCAATTATTAGGAAATGGAAGACATTACAAGACCACTGATAATCTCCCTCGATCTGGGGCTCCACGCAAGATCTCACCCCGTGGGGTCAAAATGATCACAAGAACGGTGAGCAAAAATCCCAGAACCACATGGGGGGACCTAGTGAATGACCTGCAGAGAGCTGGGACCAAAGTAACAAAGCCTACCTTTAGTAACACACTACGCCGCCAGGGACTCAAATCCTGCAGTGCCAGACGTGTCCCCCTGCTTAAGCCAGTACATGTCCAGGCCCGTCTGAAGTTTGCTAGAGAGCATTTGGATGATCCAGAAGAAGATTGGGAGAATGTCATATGGTCAGATGAAACCAAAATAGAACTTTTTGGTAAAAACTCAACTCGTCCTGTTTAGAGGACAAAGAATGCTGAGTTGCATCCAAAGAACACCATACCTACTGTGAAGCATGGGGGTGGAAACATCATGCTTTGGGGCTGTTTTTCTGCAAAGGGACCAGGACGACTGATCCGTGTAAAGGAAAGAATGAATGGGGCCATGTATCGTGAGATTTTGAGTGAAAACCTCCTTCCATCAGCAAGGGCATTGAAGATGAAACGT
Source organism: Salvelinus namaycush (assembly GCF_016432855.1). NCBI lineage: Eukaryota > Metazoa > Chordata > Actinopteri > Salmoniformes > Salmonidae > Salvelinus > Salvelinus namaycush. The sequence continues at coordinate 33,566,004 of NC_052330.1, forward strand.
GGCTGGGTCTTTCAGCATGACAATGATCCCAAACACACCGCCCGGGCAACGAAGGAGTGGCTTCGTAAGAAGCACTTCAAGGTCCTGGAGTGGCCTAGCCAGTCTCCAGATCTCAACCCCATAGAAAATCTTTGGAGGGTTGTTGAAAGTCCGTGTTGCCCAGCAACAGCCCCAAAACATCACTGCTCTAGAGGAGATCTGCATGGAGGAATGGGCCAAAATACCAGCAACAGTGTGTGAAAACCTTGTGAAGACTTACAGAAAACGTTTGACCTCTGTCATTGCCAACAAAGGGTATATAACAAAGTATTGAGATAAACTTTTGTTATTGACCAAATACTTATTTTCCACCATAATTTGCAAATAAATTCATAAAAAATCCTACAATGTGATTTTCTGGATTTTTTTTTCTCATTTTGTCTGTCATAGTTGAAGTGTACCTATGATGAAAATTACAGGCCTCTCTCATCTTTTTAAGTGGGAGAACTTGCACAATTGGTGGCTGACTAAATACTTTTTTGCCCCACTGTATGTTGAAGAGGGTGGGGTTTAAGCTGCATCCCTGTCTTACCCCACAGCCCTGTTGAAAGAAATGTGTTTTTTGCCAATTTTAACCGCAGACTTGTTGATTGTGTACATCGATTTTATAATGTCATATGTTTTTCCCCCAACACCACTTTCCATCAATTTGTATAGCAGAACCTCATGCCAAATTGACTCTAAGGCTTTTTTGAGATCAACAAATCATGAGAAGACTTTGCCTTTGTTTGGTTTGTTTGTTTGTTTGTCAATTAGGGTGTGCAGGGTGAATATGTGGTCTGTCGTGCGATAATTTGGTAAAAATCTCATTTGACATTTGCTCAGTACTTTGTTTTCAATGAGGAAATGTACAAGTCTGCTGTTAATGATAATGCAGAGGATTTTCCCAAGGTTGCTTTTGACGCATATCCCACGATAGTTATTGGGGTCAAATTTGTCTCCACTTTTGTGGATCAAGGTGATCAGCCCTTGGTTCCAAATATTGGGGAAGATGCCAGAGCTGAGGATGATGTTAAAGAGTTTAAGTATAGCCAATTGGAATTTGTTGTCATTTTCATTGAGGATACCATAAACACCACAGGTCGTTTTGGGTTGGAGGGTTTTTATTTTTTCCTGTAGTTCATTCAAGCAAATTGGAGAATCCAGTGGGTTCTGGTAGTCTTTAATAGTTGATTCTAAGATTTGTATTTGATCATGTATATGTCTTTGCTGTTTGTTCGTTGTTATAGAGCCAGAAAAGATTGGAGAAGTGGTTTCCATCTCCATTTGGATAACTCTTTGTGTTGTTGTTTCATTAGTGTTAGAGTCTATGGATTCTTCAATTACATTGAGCTGATATCTAACATGCTGTTCCTTCTTTTGCCGTAGTGTATTTCTGTATTGTTTTAGTTTTTCACCATAGTGAAGGCGTAGACTCCGGTTTTCTGGGTCTCCACAGTGGCTTGCAAAAGTATTCACCCCCTTGGCATATCTTCTATTTTGTTGCCTTACAACCTGGAATTAAAATGTATTTCTTGGGGAGTAGGTATCATTTGATTTTCACAACATGCCTACAACTTTGAAGATGGAAAATATTTTTTTATAGTGAAACAAACAAGAAAAAACACCAAAAATTTGAAAACTTGAGCGTGCATAACTATTCCCCCCCCCCCCCCCAAAGTCAATACTTTGTAGAGCCACCTTTTGCAGCAATTACAGCTGCAAGTCTCTTGGGGTATGTCTCTATAAGCTTAGCAAATCTAGCCACTGGGATTTTTGTCCATTTTTCAAGGCAAAACTGCTCCAGCTCCTTCAAGTTGGATGGGTTCCGCTGGTGTACACCAATCTTTAAGTCATACCACAGATTCTCAATTAGATTGAGGTCTGGGCTTTAACTAGGCCATTCCAAGACACTTAAATGTTTCCCTTAAATCACTTGAGTGTCGCTATAGCAGTATGCTTAGAGTCATTGTCCTGTTGGAAGGTGAACCTCCGTCCCAGTCTCAAATCTCTGGAAGACTGAAACAGGTTTCCCTCAAGAATTTCCCAGTATTTAGCGCCATCAATCATTCCTTCAATTCTGATCAGTTTCCCAGTCCCTGCTGATGAAAAGCATCCCCACAGCATGATGCTGCCACCACCATTCTTCACTGTGGGGATGGTGTTCTCGGGGTGATGCGAGGTGTTGGGTTTGGGCCAGACATAGAGTTTTCCTTCATGGCCAAAAAGCTCAATTTTAGTCTCATCTGACCAGAGTACCTTCTTCCATATGTTTGGGGAGTCTCCCACATAACTTTTGGCGAACACCAAACGTTTTTGCTTATTTCTTTCTTTAAGTAATGTCTTTTTTCTGGCCACTATTCCGTAATGCCCAGCTCTGTGGAGTGTACGGCTTAAAGTGGTCCTATGGACAGATACTCCAATCTCCGCTGTGGAGCTTTGTACCTGCTTCAGGGTTATCTTTGGTCTCTTTGTTACCTCTCTGATTAATGCCCTCCTTGCCTGGTCCATGAGTTTTGGTGGGCGGCCCTCTCTTGGCAGATTTGTTGGGGTGCCATATTCTTTCCATTTTTTATAATGGATTTAATGGTGCTCTGTGGGATGTTCAAAGTTTCTGATATTTTTTATAAAACAACCCTGATCCATACTTCTCCACCACTTTGTCCCTGACCTGTTTGGAGAGCTCCTTGGTTTTCATGGTGCCGCTTGCTTAGTGGTGTTGCAGACTCTGGGGCCTTTCAGAACAGGTGTATATATATAATGAGACCATGTGACAGATCATGTGACACTTAGATTGCACCCAGGTGGACTTTATTTAACTAATTATGTGACTTCTGAAGGTAATTGGTTGCACCAGATCTTATTTAGGGTCTTCATAGCAAAGGGGGTGAATACATATGCACGCACCACTTTTCAGTCTTATATTTTTTATACTTTTTTGAAACAAGTAATTTTTTTCATTTCACTTCGCCAATTTGTATTATTTTGTATATGTCCATTACATGAAATCCAAATAGAAATCCATTTAAATTACAGGTTGTAATGCAACAAAATAGCAAAAACGCCAATGTGGATGAATACTTTTGCAAGGCACTGTATGTTTTTGGTTGGACAGGTTTCTCAATTTCTTTCTTAGGTTTTTGCATCCTTCATCAAACCATTTATCATTGTTGTTAATTTTGATTTGATAGGGAAGCTGAGAGGTCAAATATACTGTTTAGATTTTCTACTGCAAAGTTTACACCTTCACTATTAGTGGAACGCTCTGTCCAGGAAGTTGTCTGAAAAGGATTTAATTTTTTGTTGCCTAATTGTTTTTTGGTAGTTTTCCACACTACATTCCTTCCATCTATAGCATTTCTTAATATTACTCAGTTCCTTTGACTTTGATGCCTCATGATTGAGTATTGTTGAGGCCCTCTTTGCGGTAGGGGGGGGGGGGGGGGGGGGCATGGGGTGGGCAGGAGGGGCATAGGTCTATTCTGAGAAGGCCTAAATGGGCTATGGGCATGGTTGACTTGGATGAGTGTTGATTGATTGGGGTGGGGGTTTGAATGTGGCTGGTGGTGTTGTGGTTTGGATGTAGGTCCTCGCGGCGTGGGTCCTCTATGTGTAGGTCCGGGGGGGAGGGGGAGGGGGGGTCCTGCAGGTCTGGGAGAGTGTCTCACTGGTCTGGGCAGGGTGTCTACTGATCTGTTGCTCCTGTGTGAAGTGTTGGGGTTGCGGTTGAGAGCGATGTCCTTTAGTGTCCGGGCGAAGGTGGGCACTGCTGCCTTGTGTAGGTGGACCTGGTCATAGAGGTTGTTCAAGTACAGGGTGGAGTGGTGGGCCAGGTAAACATTTGGTTTTGAGGCACAGTCATGGGAAATACTTGCATTTACCCATTGGATGGTAGCAGCGTGGAAGTCTTTTCGTGGTAGAAAGGTGGAGGTAATCACTTGTGCGTTGGGGAAAGAAGCTTTTCAATCACTCCCTTGAGCGCTGTGGCCACCCATTCCTGCTGTGTTCTCAGGTCCTTTGTGCCTGTGTGTATTACTATGTGCCTTGGTGACCCTAGTTGGTCCTCAGACAGAAGGTCTAGGGTGCGCTGGGTGTATTATTATGTGCCTGGTTGACCCTAGTTGGTCCTCAGACAGAAGGTCTAGGGTGCGCTGTGTGTATTATTATGTGGCTGGGTGACCCTAGTTGGTCCTCACACAGAAGGTCTAGGGCGCGCTGGGTGTTTGGAGACCAGAGTTTAGACACTGTGTGTTCGGGAAAAAGTGTATTTTGTTGTATATATTTCCCTTTAGAGTCCATAAGGAGTACAATCTGTGTCTTGTGTATGTCCTCAGTTGGTGTGGGGGAGAGGGGGGGTTGTCAGGAGGGCTATCAGGGTGACTGACCGGGGGGGTGCTCAGAGGGGGAGGGATCCCCTGGGCTTGGGGTTCTTCATTTGTCTGTTCTGCTGTGTTGTCGACGTGGTCAGGGTCTGGGGTGGACTGTTCTGCTGTGTTGTCGACGTGGTCAGGGTCTGGGGTGGACTGTTCTGCTGTGTTGTCGACGTGGTCAGGGTCTGGGGTGGACTGTTCTGCTGTGTTGTCGACGTGGTCAGGGTCTGGGGTGGACTGTTCTGCTGTGTTGTCGACGTGGTCAGGGTCTGGGGTGGACTGTTCTGCTGTGTTGTCGACGTGGTCAGGGTCTGGGGTGGACTGTTCTGCTGTGTTGTCGACGTGGTCAGGGTCTGGGGTGGACTGTTCTGCTGTGTTGTCGACGTGGTCAGGGTCTGGGGTGGACTGTTCTGCTGTGTTGTCGACGTGGTCAGGGTCTGGGGTGGACTGTTCTGCTGTGTTGTCGACGTGGTCAGGGTCTGGGGTGGACTGTTCTGCTGTGTTGTCGACGTGGTCAGGGTCTGGGGTGGACTGTTCTGCTGTGTTGTCGACGTGGTCAGGGTCTGGGGTGGACTGTTCTGCTGTGTTGTCGACGTGGTCAGGGTCTGGGGTGGACTGTTCTGCTGTGTTGTCGACGTGGTCAGGGTCTGGGGTGGACTGTTCTGCTGTGTTGTCGACGTGGTCAGGGTCTGGGGTGGACTGTTCTGCTGTGTTGTCGACGTGGTCAGGGTCTGGGGTGGACTGTTCTGCTGTGTTGTCGACGTGGTCAGGGTCGTGGTCAGGGTCTGGGTGGACTGTTCTGCTGTGTTGTCGACGTGGTCAGGGTCTGGGGTGGACTGTTCTGCTGTGTTGTCGACGTGGTCAGGGTCTGGGGTGGACTGTTCTGCTGTGTTGTCGACGTGGTCAGGGTCTGGGGTGGACTGTTCTGCTGTGTTGTCGACGTGGTCAGGGTCTGGGGTGGACTGTTCTGCTGTGTTGTCGACGTGGTCAGGGTCTGGGGTGGACTGTTCTGCTGTGTTGTCGACGTGGTCAGGGTCTGGGGTGGACTGTTCTGCTGTGTTGTCGACGTGGTCAGGGTCTGGGGTGGACTGTTCTGCTGTGTTGTCGACGTGGTCAGGGTCTGGGGTGGACTGTTCTGCTGTGTTGTCGACGTGGTCAGGGTCTGGGGTGGACTGTTCTGCTGTGTTGTCGACGTGGTCAGGGTCTGGGGTGGACTGTTCTGCTGTGTTGTCGACGTGGTCAGGGTCTGGGGTGGACTGTTCTGCTGTGTTGTCGACGTGGTCAGGGTCTGGGGTGGACTGTTCTGCTGTGTTGTCGACGTGGTCAGGGTCTGGGGTGGACTGTTCTGCTGTGTTGTCGACGTGGTCAGGGTCTGGGGTGGACTGTTCTGCTGTGTTGTCGACGTGGTCAGGGTCTGGGTGGACTGTTCTGCTGTGTTGTCGACGTGGTCAGGGTCTGGGGTGGACTGTTCTGCTGTGTTGTCGACGTGGTCAGGGTCTGGGGTGGACTGTTCTGCTGTGTTGTCGACGTGGTCAGGGTCTGGGGTGGACTGTTCTGCTGTGTTGTCGACGTGGTCAGGGTCTGGGGTGGACTGTTCTGCTGTGTTGTCGACGTGGTCAGGGTCTGGGGTGGACTGTTCTGCTGTGTTGTCGACGTGGTCAGGGTCTGGGGTGGACTGTTCTGCTGTGTTGTCGACGTGGTCAGGGTCTGGGGTGGACTGTTCTGCTGTGTTGTCGACGTGGTCAGGGTCTGGGGTGGACTGTTCTGCTGTGTTGTCGACGTGGTCAGGGTCTGGGGTGGACTGTTCTGCTGTGTTGTCGACGTGGTCAGGGTCTGGGGTGGACTGTTCTGCTGTGTTGTCGACGTGGTCAGGGTCTGGGGTGGACTGTTCTGCTGTGTTGTCGACGTGGTCAGGGTCTGGGGTGGACTGTTCTGCTGTGTTGTCGACGTGGTCAGGGTCTGGGGTGGACTGTTCTGCTGTGTTGTCGACGTGGTCAGGGTCTGGGGTGGACTGTTCTGCTGTGTTGTCGACGTGGTCAGGGTCTGGGGTGGACTGTTCTGCTGTGTTGTCGACGTGGTCAGGGTCTGGGGTGGACTGTTCTGCTGTGTTGTCGACGTGGTCAGGGTCTGGGGTGGACTGTTCTGCTGTGTTGTCGACGTGGTCAGGGTCTGGGGTGGACTGTTCTGCTGTGTTGTCGACGTGGTCAGGGTCTGGGGTGGACTGTTCTGCTGTGTTGTCGACGTGGTCAGGGTCTGGGGTGGACTGTTCTGCTGTGTTGTCGACGTGGTCAGGGTCTGGGGTGGACTGTTCTGCTGTGTTGTCGAGACTTTTTTCGTGAGCAGAGGTTGGCTGTTCTGCGGGGGGGGGCACCTTTCTAATGGGTTGTTCTTTAAAAAATATATTTTACCTTTATTTAACGAGGCAAGTCAGTTAAGAACAAATTCTTATTTACAATGACTGCCTACTGGGGAACAGTGGGTTAACTGCCTTGGTCAGGGACAGAATGACTGATTTTTGGTCTGGTTAAGGGGGTGTTGTTGTGCTGGACTGTTGTCTGGATCTGTGCTGACTGGAGTGTAATCACCTGCTGTTCCAGCTCCACCTGCCTTACCTCCAGCTGGGTAGATGTATCCTTCATTTCAATGAGGGAGTAGTACTCTGTGCTGGGAGGTTGACTTTCCACTTGGGGTTGCTTGTCTGTGGGGTTATATAATGAAGAGTTCTGGTCTGACCTGCTCGGGGTGGGGGTATCTTTCTCAAGGGAGAGCTTCTCCTGCTGAGCTATTTCTTTGATTAGGTGAAAGTCCAGCTGAGACTGTATGGAGTTGCCCTGTACCAATACTGTTACAGACTTATAGAGATGTATATTAGCTGGCTCAGAGTCCTCGTTGTCCAGTATCCTGAGTTTCCACCCCTCGTTACCACCCCCCCCCCCCCCCCCCCCCCCCCCCTCTTAACAGAGGGGTAGTTTGTTAATATAGCACTGTTCCATGCCAGGGGATGGTCTGTGTTAATATAGCACTGTGCCATGCCAGGGGATGGTCTGGTTAATATAGCACTGTGTCATGCCAGGGGATGGTCTGGTTAATATAGCACTGTGTCATGCCAGGGGATGGTCTGGTTAATATAGCACTGTGTCATGCCAGGGGATGGTCTGGTTAATATAGCACTGTGCCATGCCAGGGGATGGTCTGGTTAATATAGCACCATGCCAGAGGATGGTCTGGTTAATATAGCACTGTGTCATGCCAGGGGATGGTCTGGTTAATATAGCACCATGCCAGAGGATGGTCTGGTTAATATAGCACTGTGTCATGCCAGGGGATGGTCTGGTTAATATAGCACTGCACCATGCCAGGGGATGGTCTGGTTAATATAGCACTGCACCATGCCAGGGGATGGTCTGTGTGGAAGATAAGGTTGCTTATGTTCCCATTTTTATAATAGTCAGCAAAAAGGGTGTACTTATTTTCCATAAGGAGCTTAATTTTGTATTATTTTCATGTCTTATTATTCTTTACATACAGAGGGTACTGTATTGTAATTACCTCTGAACAATGGGAGGGTGCTTCTAAGGCCTCTCCAATAAGTTGGGGCTCTCCTGCCATTGTTGGGCTCAAGGGCTTTGACACCTTTCGCTTCACGCATCAGTGCTAATTGAAGTTGTATCTCTTTGTCCTATCAAGCTTGGTAGCCTCAGCATTCAGTCCTTATAAAGTAAAATATATCATTGTAATGTATTTTTCTTCTTGGCTTTTAGAATTAAAAAATTGCTTCAGACTAAGAATTACTCTCTCAGTTCCAGGTTGGATGGTGTTTTCAGGTTTCTGTTTGTTTGACGGAGCATTTGATGTATAGTTTGAGAATAATAATTCTTGAGTGTAGGAATCATCCCAGGTAATTCCGTCCACAATCAGGTTGTAGGTTTGGAGTTTTCATTTGGAGTGAAGGTAAAGTTGTAGAGGGTAGCATCCTGTATATGTCCTGGTGACATAGTGAATGTAATGTTGTGGAGGGTAGTATCCTGTATATGTCCTGGTGACATAGTGAATGTAATGTTGTGGAGGGTAGTATCCTGTATATGTCCTGGTGACATAGTGAAGGTAATGTTGTGGAGGGTAGTATCCTGTATATGTCCTGGTGACATAGTGAATGTAATGTTGTGGAGGGTAGCATCCTGTATATGTCCTGGTGACATAGTGAAGGTAATGTTGTGGAGGGTAGTATCCTGTATATGTCCTGGTGACATAGTGAATGTAATGTTGTGGAGGGTAGTATCCTGTATATGTCCTGGTGACATAGTGAAGGTAATGTTGTGGAGGGTAGTATCCTGTATATGTCCTGGTGACATAGTGAATGTAATGTTGTGGAGGGTAGTATCCTGTATATGTCCTGGTGACATAGTGAAGGTAATGTTGTGGATGGTAGCATCCTGTATATGTCCTGGTGACATAGTGAATGTAATGTTGTGGAGGGTAGTATCCTGTATATGTCCTGGTGACATAGTGAAGGTAATGTTGTGGAGGGTAGTATCCTGTATATGTCCTGCTGACATAGTGAAGGTAATGTTGTGGAGGGTAGTATCCTGTATATGTCCTGGTGACATAGTGAATGTAATGTTGTGGAGGGTAGTATCCTGTATATGTCCTGGTGACATAGTGAAGGTAATGTTGTGGAGGGTAGTATCCTGTATATGTCCTGGTGACATAGTGAAGGTAATGTTGTGGAGGGTAGTATCATGTATATGTCCTGGTGACATAGTGAAGGTAATGTTGTGGAGGGTAGTATCCTGTATATGTCCTGGTGACATAGTGAAGGTTATGTTGTGGAGGGTAGTATCCTGTATATGTCCTGGTGACATAGTGAAGGTAATGTTGTGGAGGGTAGTATCCTGTATATGTCCTGGTGACATAGTGAATGTAATGTTGTGGAGGGTAGTATCCTGTATATGTCCTGGTGACATAGTGAAGGTTATGTTGTGGAGGGTAGTATCCTGTATATGTCCTGGTGACATAGTGAAGGTTATGTTGTGGAGGGTAGCATCCTGTATATGTCCTGGTGACATAGTGAAGGTTATGTTGTGGAGGGTAGTATCCTGTATATGTCCTGGTGACATAGTGAAGGTTATGTTGTGGAGGGTAGCATCCTGTATATGTCCTGGTGACATAGTGAAGGTTATGTTGTGGAGGGTAGTATCCTGTATATGTCCTGGTGACATAGTGAAGGTAATGTTGTGGAGGGTACTATCCTGTATATGTCCTGGTGACATAGTGAAGGTAATGTTGTGGAGGGTAGTATCCTGTATATGTCCTGGTGACATAGTGAAGGTTATGTTGTGGAGGGTAGCATCCTGTATATGTCCTGGTGACATAGTGAAGGTTATGTTGTTTAGGATAGTATCCTGTATATGTCCTGTTGACATAGTGTTGTGGATGGTAGCATCCTGTATATGTCCTGGTGACATAGTGAAGGTTATGTTGTTTATGGTAGCATCCTGTATATGTTCTGGTGACATAGTGTTGTGGAGGGTAGTATCCTGTATACCTGTATGTCCCTGACAAAAGTCCAAGTTTGTCTAACTCTAAATCTATCAATTTTTTAAAAAACATGCTGAAGAATGCAGGAGCTCATCTGCTCATGACCTCTCTCTGTATGACCTCTCTCTCTCTCTCTCTCTCTCCCAAGCTCTTTCTGACTGCCCCTCTCTCTCTTTATGACTGCCTCTCTCCGTTACCCCTCTCTCTCTCTCCCCTCTCTCTCTGTCTCTCTCTCCCTCCCTCTCTGTAGTCTTCCTGCTCTCTCTCTCTCTCTCTCTCTCTCTCCCTTTCTCTCTGTAGTCATTATGTTCTCTCTCCCTCTTTCTCCCTCTCTCCCTCTCCCTCTCTAGTCTTCCTGCTCTCTCTCTCTCCCTTTCTCTCTCTCTCTCTCTCTGTCGCTCTCCGTAATCTTGCTGCTCTCTGTAGTCTTCTCTCTCTCACTCTGTCTCGCTCTCTCTCTCTGTTTTCCTACTGCTCTCTCTCTCCCTCTGCCTCTCTCTCTGTAGTCTTCCTGCTCTCTCTCTCTCTCTGTCTCTGTTACGTTCCCCAGTTTCTGTGTTGTAGCTTTTGTATTTGAGTGTGTGTGTTTCAGGAGAAATTCTTGTAACTCCTCAAGCAGCTGATTGGTCGACCCCAGGCTAATTGATAAGTGGAGAGCTGACCCCGCCCCCTCGTCAAGAATCAGCTGACTCTAATTACTATTGCCACCTGAAGATATAAATGCCAGTGTTCTGTTCAGAAGAGAGATCATGAGAAAGATTAGAGAGAGAGAGAGAGAGAGAGAGAGAGAGAGAGAGAGAGAGAGAGAGAGAGAGAGAGAGAGAGAGAGAGAGAGAGAGAGAGAGAGAGAGAGAGAGAGAGAGAGAGAGAGAGAGAGAGAGAGAGAGAGAGAGAGAGAGAGAGAGAGAGAGAGAGAGAGAGAGAGAGAGAGAGAGAGAGAGAGAGAGAGAGAGAGAGAGAGAGAGAGAGAGAGAGAGAGAGAGATCATTATAGGCTGATTATAGGCTGATTATAGGCTGATTATAGGCTGAGATTGAATGTTAGATAGATCATTGCTGAGAGAGAGGTTTATGGCTGAGGGGTTATAGCATGTTGGTCGTGAGTATGCACTGTGTTAGTTGTTGGTAGCAGCTTTGATATGTTCTGTGTTTGTTGCTTTGTCAAAGCTTCTTTAGTGGCCTGAGTTAGTTTACTCAGTTTTGTTGTAAAGTGTTAGAAATTGTTAATAATTATTCTGTTTCATTTTTTCCCAGGGGGAAAGGGGAAGGCACTTAGGGAGTGCTTAGGCAAGAGGCCCGAGGGCATACATATACCCGTAGTATATTCACTGTCTAGGCACACTAGGTAAGACCTGGGCGGACCACCCCCTGTATTTTGGTTAGGGCACCAGGTGGTGCTAAGTTAGGTAAGTTAAGTGGGTAGGCAGGTTAGATAGGAGAGGGGGAGCTTTGATATTTACTTTCTTTCCTTTGGTTCCGTCCAGCCCCTTTTCCCCATGTGCCCCGTGTGGCTCAGTTGGTAGAGCATGGCGCTTGCAACGCCAGGGTTGTGGGTTCGATTCCCACGGGGGGCCAGTACAAAAAAAAAATCGCTCTGGATAAGAGCGTCTGCTAAATGACTTAACCGTGAAAATGTAAATATTACCGTGTAGGAAATAAATCCTAGTAACGGTAAATTCTGCCTTTGTCGTCCTTTCTTGCACCTACAGTTCATACCTCTTTTGCTTCACGTTGAGTTGCAGCAGGGTGTTGCGTTCCTTCTTCTCAGAGGTGTGCGTAACAGTCTCTATGTCTCTGATGTCCTCGTGCTCTCTCTCTCTCCCCCTCCCTCTCTGTGGTCTTCCTCCTTTCTCTCTCTCTGTTGTCTTCCTGCTCTCTCTCTCTCTGTAGTCTTCCTGCTCTCTCTCTCTCTCTGTAGTCTTCCTGCTCTCTCCCTCTCTGTTGTCTTCCTGCTCTCTCCCTCTCTGTAGTCTTCCTGCTCTCTCTCTCTCTGTTGTCTTCCTGCTTTCGTCATCCCGGTCTCCCTGTCAATATATTTTTCTCTCTCTTTTTTCTGACCGTTCATGGTTCTGTTTCTGTAAAGTGAATCATGTGCCAAATATAGCTACAGTACTGCATCCATTCATAAAGAATACCAGTACACAGAGGGGTCCCTAGCCTTTTAGTGGCCTACACTGTGAGAATTCACAGAATACCATGGCAATAGAGACCGTGTGTGTTTGTGTGTGTACAGTGGGTGTGTGTGTGCACTGCCATGCCATAATATCATCCCATTGTTACCAGCCTACTATTATGCATCCTAATGCGCCAACCCTGTGGGTTTAGACAAGATCCAGTTTCATACTGTGTGTGTGTGATGGCTGATGAGACCGTTAGGGGGTCAAAGTGATTACACTCCCAAGGACATCGATGCGAAACCAATTTTGCCAGCAGATTCTGGTCAGTAAAACAGATCTAACTCTCCTCTTAATGGAACCAATTTATCTTCCCAAGTGTGTTGCACACACACCATACAGCACACGCAAGCATGCACACACACACACACACACACACACACACACACACACACACACACACACACACACACACACAGAGAGGGAGAGATGAACACACAAGCAAACTGTTTGTCGCTAAACAGGATGGATATTCAGATCAATGGAGGAGGAGGCTGTAGGTGGACAGAACTAACATTCTGAAATACCAACGATGAGAGGCTGAAATGTCATCATAAATGCCATGTTAATGTAACCATCAAGCCCTGGACAGGATATACGTGGTATGTACAGTAGGGTGGTAAGAAGAGTTCAAGCTGCTTTTTCACACTGACGACAGCCCTTAAGGATACAGGGGCACCTTTATAGAGTTGAATAGATACAGTAGCAGACCTTGGTTGAGATACTATTTGAAATAGTTAAGTTACTTTTAGCATTCACATTAAACTACCTAGTTTTCCGAAGGGCGAGCCTCACACATTTTGGCACTATTCTGTTAGAAGAATAAGAGAGAAACTGTGTTTTCCCTCTCATGGGGTTGTAGGGTAGAGTATGTTTACCCAACCGTGGGACAGACTATGATTGTTCCCACACTCTGGACTCTGACTCTCTATTGGTTAGACGGACTCTTGGCCTCCCATCCTGTTCTAACCACCTCTCGCCGGCTTTGTATTCATGTTACCTAATTGAAATTGCTGTACAATATGATCTTTTTGCCAGCTGATGCACATTCAGATGTCATAAATCAGCACTATAGAGCTCTCCCTGTCCTCTGCCGTGCCTTGATTGTATTACTGTTGATGATATCTGGAAATGTGCATGTACACCCTGGCCCATCTACTGTTGCTAGGCCCAATTCTGACTTGTGCTCTGACATCTGCGTCACTGATTTCTGCTCTAGTAAAAGCCTGGGTTTTCTGCACGTTAACACTAGAAGCTTATTACCTAAAATGGATCAATTGAAAGTGTGGGTTCACAGCTCCAATCCAGATGTGTTGGTCATTACTGAGACGTGGTTAAGGAAGAGTGTTTTGAATACTACAACCTTTTTCGGCAAGACAGATCTTCCAAAAGGTGGAGGAGTGGCAATCTTTGCCAAGGAACACCTTCAGTGCTCGGTTGTTTCCACCAAGTCTGTCCCCAAACAATTTGATTTGCTGGTTTTAAGCATAACATTTTCAAATAGCTCTTCGTTGACTGTTACTCGGTGTTATCGTCCTCCATCAGCCACGGCATGCATCCTACCTGCCCTAAGCTCTTTCCTGGCCCCTTACACAAAGTCTGAATTTGTCCTACTAGGTGATCTAAACTGGGACATGCTTAAACCACCTAACCAAGTCCTAAAGCAATGGGACTCCCTAAATCTTTTTCAGATTATTACCAATCCCACAAGTTATGACTCCAAACACCCAGAAAAGGCTACTCTGCTCAATGTTATTTTCACACATTTTCCTGATAGGTATCAGCCTGTGTTCGTAATGACTGCTCAGTGAAACGACCTGTCCTGATTTGTTATAGACGCTTTCTAAAAAACTTTAATGAGCAAGCCTTCTTTCATGACCTGACCTCTGTAAATTGGTATAGAATCAGCTTGGACCTTCTTTTTTGATATTGTCAGTGGTATTGTTAACAAACACACCCCATAAAGAAAATGAGAATTAAAAACAAGTTCAGCCTCTTTTTCGACCGTGATCTTGCAGAGTTACTCTACCTAAAGAATTCCACTTGGCGAAAGCTCGGCACACGCATACTCAGATTGACTGGCTCTGGTTCAGGCAAATGAGAAATAAGTGCACTCAGGCTATCCAGAAGGCCAAAGTTAGTTACTTTAAGGAGCAGTTCTCTCTCTGTGGGTCTAACCCCAAGAAGTACTGGAAAATGGTTAAAGACCTGGAGAATAAACCCTCCTCCTCACAGCTGCCCATGTCCCTTAATGTTGATGATGTGGTTATTACTAGCAAGGAGCACATGGCTGAGCTCTTTAATCACCACTTCATTAATAAGTCAGGATTCCTATTTGACTCAGCCATGCCTCCTTGCCCGTCCAACATTTCCTCATCTCCCACCCCTTCTAATGCGACTAGCCCCAATGCTCTTCCCTCTTTTTCCACTGCCCCTCTACAAAGGTTCTCCCTGCTGGCGGTCACTGAGTCCGAGGTGTTAAAGGAGCTCCTTAAACTTGACCCCAAAACAACATCTGGGTCAGATGGTTTAGACCCTTTCTTCTTTAAGGTTGCTGCCCCTATCATCGCCAAGCATATCTCTGACCTTTTTAACCTGTCTCTCATCTCTGGGGAGGTTTCCATTGCTTGGAAGGCAGCCACGGTGCGTCCTTTAAATAAAGGGGGAGATCAAGCTGATCCTAACTGTGATAAACAGGGATTTGAAATTGGTCTATCAAAAGTGTTAGAAAAACTTGTCAATAATCAACTGACTGGGTTTCTTGAAATTGATAGTATTCTCTCTGGTATGCAATCTGGCTTCCGCTCAGGTTATTGATGTGTCACTGCAACCTTAAAGGTCCTCAATGATGTCACCATTGCCCTTGATTCTAAGCAATGTTGTGCTGCTAATTTTATTGACTTGGCCAAAGCTTTTGATACGGTAGACCATTCCACTCTTGTGGACCGACTAAGGAGTATTGGTGTCTCTGAGGGGTCTTTCGCCTGGTTTGCTAACTACTTCTCTCAAAGAGCACAGTGTATAAAGCCAGAACATCTGCTGTCTCAGCCATTGCATGTGACCAAGGGAGTACCCCATGGCTCTATCCTAGGCCCCATGCTCTTCTCAGTTACATCAACA
Organism: Salvelinus namaycush; assembly: GCF_016432855.1. Classification (NCBI taxonomy): domain Eukaryota; kingdom Metazoa; phylum Chordata; class Actinopteri; order Salmoniformes; family Salmonidae; genus Salvelinus; species Salvelinus namaycush. The sequence goes on from NC_052330.1 coordinate 33,581,223, forward strand.
ACATATGCAGATGGTACAGTCTTATACTCAGCTGGCCCCTCTGATTTTTTTGTTAAATAAAGGTGAAATAAAAAAAAAAAAAAAAAATAAACATCACATACACTATCAAGCATTTCAAACACATTACCTATATACTGACTGTTAGCACTTGGTGGCCTATAAAAAACACCCTAGCAGAATAGGATTTAGATGAGCTAGGTGAACCTGCATCCACAACACTTAGATAACTTGACATGAGCATCTTCTCTAAGCATTAAAGGGATTTGGCTCTGAATATATACAGCAACAACTCCCACATAGGCATTCCTGTCTCTTCTGTATATGTTATATCCTTGTATTGCTTCTGCTGTATCATAAAATGAATTATTTATGTTAGTCTTACAAATGGCTAAAATATTAATGTTATCTGATCTTAGCAAGTTATTGATTTCATGAACCTTATTTCTAAGGCTACATGTATTACAGTTTTTTCTGAATGCTTAAACACTAACAGTGATTCTTGAAGCACTATCTCTGAAACCATTAACACTTGTAGCCAATGCATTTACCAAGTGTACCAAACTGAATGCACGTTTTCTGCTTTACACTCAGGTTGTCATTTTATAACACACTTTTTGCAAAACTGTAAACACAACTCACTGCTTTACACTCAGTTTTCAATTTAATAACACACTTCTAGCAAAACTGTAAACATTGGTCTCTACATTGCTACACTATTTTGCCAAATGCCATTCCACATTGACAGATGTGAAAACTCTTTTAGATAATGAGTTCACTTACAAATCAGAGCTTGAACACTATAAATAGGCCACAGGTAAACATTTGGTTTGGACACCAATGGAGGCCAATATTAGACAGAGAGTAAGAGGGGTGAGAACTAGAGGAGGATGAAGAGGAGGAAGAGGAGCATGAGGATGAGGAAGTGAAGAAGTAAGAGGGGGAGGTGAAGTAGGACGGGGGAGAAGGAGAGGACGGGGAAGAGGAAGGGGAGTCAGGAACTCAATAACTGATGACATCAGAGCAACTATGGTTGACCATGTTGTCATCCATGGGATGAATATGAGGGAGGCTGGGCAACGGGTTCAACCAAATCTAAGTCGCTATACTGTTGCAGGTATCATAAGGATATTTCAAAATGAGAACCGGTAAGTAACTGTGCTGTAGTCTTACTGGCACAGTCATATGTACTGTACTTTCATAATGAGAAGAATTTATCTCTAAAACCATTCAAATGTTTTTACAGAACTGCAAGAAAATCAGCATCTGGTGGAAGAGCTCGACTGTTCACCCCAGAGCAGGAGACCCACATTGTAAATATGGTCATTGCAAATAATTGCATCAGACTCAGAGAAGTGCAGGACCACATAATGGTAGATAACACCATATTCCAAAACGTTAACAGAGTGAGTCTCTCTGAACCGTCTCGTCTCCTGAAACACAATAGAATTAGGATGAAGCAGCTGTACAGAGTCCCTTTCGAAAGAAACTCAGACCGTGTAAAACAACTGAGATATGAATATGTGCAGGTAAGCTATACTATCCTATCATTGGTACTGGACCTGGAAGTGTAGGGTGCTACATCATATTGACTGATCCCTGTCTTTCTTTACTGTGCTACATTGTTTTGTCAACAGACTAATCCCTAATTACCGGGGGCCAGAGCAGCCCAGGTACGTTATCATCTGGGACAATGTCAGTTTCCACCGGGCTGCTGTGGTCCGCAGTTTGTTCACAGGTCACCCACTTCTCATTGCACTCAATCTGCCCCCATAATCTCCGTTCTTGAATCCTATTGAAGAATTCTCTGCATGGCGTTGGAAGGTGTATGAACGCCAGCCCCATCCAACACATACCCCTTCTACAGGCAATGGAGGAGGCTTGTGGAGACATGGATCAGGGGTCATGCCAGGCCTGGATACGGCCCTCCAGGCGATACCTTCCATGCTGCCTAGCTCAAGACAACATGTGATGTGGATTAAGTCTTGTTTCCAGACCCACAAAGAAGGTGAGATGTAGCTTCATTTTTTTCTGTTATTTTTTTTCTAGCACAAATGTTTTTGTTTTCTTCCACTGCTTGTTGTTGTTTGAGGAGTGTTAGAACATATTGAGAAAAAAAACTTTTCCTCCTTATTTGTATTGAGAGTGTGTTATGTTCGGAATACACATCCATACTTTACACATTTGGATACCTGTGTGTATGTGTGTTTACTACATGTATGACACAACTTTATTGCAAACTGCCATGTCCTACACACAGAAAAAGCACAAGTGTTTTTCATTTATACTATCAGTGCCTAGTTGGTGCTTCGTGTGCTTATTCAAATGATGGTTTGTGTGTACTGTACTTTATTGATGCAAAACCACCCATTTTTAAAAGAGTTTGAAGAGTTTTGCTAGATGTGTTTGCTTTTGCAAGAGATGTATAATGTTTTGCTGGTTTGGTGTAAGGTTGTGTGGTTAGAGTTTTGCAAAAATAGCCTATAGTTTCAAAGATAGTGCCTAAGCAATCAGAAAAAAACTGTAATATGGGCTATTTCTAGCACTTTCCTGGGTAGCTTAAGGGAAATACCAAGCAAAGCATCAATCAGTTGGTTTGTGTGCTGCGGGGTCGAAGCTACGAACTCAAAGGCTTGGCACTCGCATCCCTTCCAGGCTTTTGGGAGGGTGGGACCATGAGCTTGTCATAGCGGATGTATGCCACGAGGACACGCCCTCTCCATTTAAATGGGAGACATCCGATCTGCTGAGCTCCACTACACTCCACAGGCCTTCAGTTCATAACTTTAAAGATGACCTGGCTAGGATCACTGTCAGCCTCTCTGAGTGTAGATCTGCCCTGGGTCCAGGAAGCATGGAGGTGTTGGTGGGCCGGCCGTGGCATCTGGTCACCCTGACACCTGGGCACCTGGCAAGGCTAGTTGTGTGATAACTAAGTGCTGTGGCCAGATGGTCGCGGGGAGATTGCTACTCACAAACACTCATAGATGCGGAAGCACACACGCACAGATATGGAAGTGTGAGCGCGTATGCGTGTGAACACACACACAGAAACACACACACACACACACACACACACACACACACACACACACACACACACACACACACACACACACACACACACACACACACACACACACACACACACACACACACACACACACACACACACACACAGGGAAGCACAAACACGCTTACAGGTGCCACCCAGAAATAATTCCTGAGGACCAGATACACTTCTGTCCATTCTCATATACACAGACACACACATAGAATAATAATAATAATGTGTATCAGCCAGGTGTAACCTTGACCTTCAGTCGACCTTGATACCCACAGTGAATACAGATGCAGTTAGTTGTAGGGGCCCTTGTCTTTAAAACTGGCCCAAAACAAAATGTTAGACAAATTCCTCCATACCAAAAACACATTTATAGAAATGATCTTCTATTTCTCAGACCAAGTCTGATTTCAGACAGTTTCTGTCTAGAATGGACAAATCCATTTGGATCTGACCAGCTAGGACCAGCTAAAACAGCTAGGACCAGCTAGGACCAGCTAAAACAGCTAGGACCAGCTAGGACCAGCTAAAACAGCTAGGACCAGCTAGGACCAGCTAGGACCAGCTAAAACAGCTAGGACCAGCTAAAACAGCTAGGATTAGCAAGGACCAGCTAAGACCAGCTAAAACAGCTAGGACCAGCTAGGACCAGCTAGGACCAGCTAGGACCAGCTAAGACCAGCTAAAACAGCTAGGACCAGCTAGGACCAGCTAGGACCAGCTAGGACCATTTAAAACAGCTAGGACCAGCTAAAACAGCTAGGCTCAGCTAAAACAGCTAGGACCAGCTAGGACCATTTAAAACAGCTAGGACCAGTTAAAACAGCTAGGACCAGCTAGGACCAGCTAGGATCAGCTAAAACAGCTAGGATCAGCTAAAACAGCTAGGACCAGCTAGGATCAGCTAAAACAGCTAGGATCAGCTAAAACCGCTAGGACCAGCTAGGATCAGGTAAAACAGCTAGGAGCATTTAGGATCAGCTAGGACCAGCAAAAACAGCTAGGATCAGCTAAAACAGCTAGGACCAGCTGGGACCAGCTAGGACAGGCTGGGACCAGCTAAAACAGCTAGGAGCAGCTAGGAGCAGCTAGGATCAGCTAGGAGCAGCTAGGATCAGCTAAAACAGCTAGGACCAGCTAGGATCAGCTAAAACAGCTAGGAGCAGTTAGGAGCAGCTAAAACAGCTAGGACCAGCTGGGATCAACTAGGATCAGCTAAAACAGCTAGGACCAGCTAAACAGCTAGGACCAGCTGGGATCAACTAGGATCAGCTAAAACAGCTAGGATCAGCTAAAACAGCTAGGACCAGCTAGGATCAGCTAAAACAGCTAGGACCAGCCAGGATCAGCTAAAACAGCTAGGACCAGCTAGGATCAGCTAAAACAGCTAGGATCAGCTAGGACTAGCTAGGATCAGCTAAAACAGCTAGGACCAGCTAGGATCAGCTAAAACAGCTAGGACCAGCTAGGATCTGCTAAAACAGCTAGGACCAGCTAAAACAGCTAGGATCAGCTAAAACAGCTAGGATCAGCTCAAGCAGCTAGGACCAGCTAGGACCGCTAGGACCAGCTAAAACAGCTAGGATCAGCTAGGATCAGCTGAAACAGCTAGGATCAGCTAAAATAGCTAGGACCCGCTAGGATCAGCTAAAACAGCTAGGACCAGCTAAAACAGCTAGGACCAGCTAAAACAGCTAGGACCAGCTAGAAACAGCTAGGACCAGCTAGGACCCGCTATGACCAGCTAAAACAGCTAGGATCAGCTAAAACAGCTAGGATAAGCTAAAACAGCTAGGATCAGCTAAAACAGCTAGGACCAGCTAGGACCCGCTAGGACCAGCTAAAACAGCTAAGCTCAGCTAAAACAGCTAGGACCAGCTAGGATCAACTAGGACCAGCTAGGATCAGCTAAAACAGCTAGGACCAGCTAAAACAGCTAAGATCAGCTAAAACAGCTAGGACCAGCTAGGATCAACTAGGACCAGCTAGGATCAACTAGGACCAGCTAGGATCAGCTAAAACAGCTAGGATCAGCTAAAACAGCTAGGCTCAGCTAAAACAGCTAGGATCAGCTAAAACAGCTAGGCTCAGCTAAAACAGCTAGGATCAGCTAAAACAGCTAGGCTCAGCTAAAACAGCTAGGATCAGCTAAAACAGCTAGACTCAGCTAAAACAGCTAGGACCAGCTAGGCTCAGCTAAAACAGCTAGGACCAGCTAGGCTCAGCTAAAACAGCTAGGATCAGCTAAAACAGCTAGGACCAGCTAGGATCAGCTAAAACAGCTAGGACCAGCTAGGATCAGCTAGGATCATTGGATGTTTCCCAAATGGCACCCTATTCCCTATATAGTGTCCTGTGGATCCTTATCAAAAGTAGTGCACGGTAGTACACAGACGTAAGACAACAACATAGCATGGCAGCAACACATGACAACACAGCGTGGTAGCAACACAACATGGCAGCAACACAACATGGCAGCAGCACAACATGGTAGCAGCATAAAACATGGTACACACATTATCGGGCACAGACAACAGCACATAGGGCAAGAAGGTAGAGAAAACAATACATCACGTGAAGCAGCCACAACTGTTAGGAAGATTATCAACATAGTTGTTTTCTAACAGAGAGGCAGCACTGCATAGTGAATCTGTCACAATGTCTAATTATATAGTGTGTGATTTTGTGTGTTTGTGTGTGTTCTTCATTGTGACGTGTCAGAACATTGGGGGAAATTGTGTGTGTGAGTGTGTGTGTGTGTTTATTATCTATTTCACTTGCTGTGGCAATGTAAACATGTGTTTCCCATGCCAATGAAGCCCTTTGAATTGAATTGAGAGAGACGGAAAGGCAACAAGGCAGAGAGAGAGAGAAAAGGAAGATAGAATCATGGAGAGTCAGAGATAGCCAGATCGAAGAGAGACAGAAGAGAAAGAGAGAGACAAATAAAACAGACAGACAGAGAAAGAGACAGGATTAGAGGGACAAATGAGACAACAGAGAAACACTACGTGAGGAGCATGTGATTGTGTCTTAGGAACAGGTGATTGTGTCTTAGGAACAGGTTATTGTGTCTGAGGAACACGTGATTGTGTCTTAGGAACACGTGATTGTGTCAGAGGAACACGTGATTGTGTCTTAGGAACAGGTGATTGTGTCTGAGGAACACGTGATTGTGTCTTAGGAACAGGTGATTGTGTCTGAGGAACACGTGATTGTGTCTTAGGAACACGTGATTGTGTCAGAGGAACACGTGATTGTGTCTTAGGAACAGGTGATTGTGTCTGAGGAACACGTGATTGTGTCAGAGGAACACGTGATTGTGTCTTAGGAACAGGTGATTGTGTCTGAGGAACAGGTGATTGTGTCTTAGGAACAGGTGATTGTGTCTGAGGAACAGGTGATTGTGTCTTAGGAACACGTGATTGTGTCTTAGGAACACGTGATTGTGTCAGAGGAACACGTGATTGTGTCTTAGGAACAGGTGATTGTGTCTGAGGAACACGTGATTGTGTCTTAGGAACAGGTGATTGTGTCTGAGGAACACGTGATTGTGTCTTAGGAACACGTGATTGTGTCAGAGGAACACGTGATTGTGTCTTAGGAACAGGTGATTGTGTCTGAGGAACACGTGATTGTGTCAGAGGAACACGTGATTGTGTCTTAGGAACAGGTGATTGTGTCTGAGGAACAGGTGATTGTGTCTTAGGAACAGGTGATTGTGTCTGAGGAACAGGTGATTGTGTCTTAGGAACAGGTGATTGTGTCAGAGGAACAGGTGATTGTGTCTTAGGAACAGGTGATTGTGTCTGAGGAACAGGTGATTGTGTCTTAGGAACAGGTGATTGTGTCTTAGGAACAGGTGATTGTGTCTGAGGAACAGGTGATTGTGTCTTAGGAACAGGTGATTGTGTCTGAGGAACACGTGATTGTGTCTTAGGAACAGGTGATTGTGTCTTAGGAACAGGTGATTGTGTCTGAGGAACACGTGATTGTGTCTGAGGAACAGGTGATTGTGTCAGAGGAACAGGTGATTGTGTCTGAGGAACACGTGATTGTGTCTGAGGAACAGGTGATTGTGTCTGAGGAACAGGTGATTGTGTCTGAGGAACACGTGATTGTGTCTGAGGAACAGGTGATTGTGTCTGAGGAACACGTGATTGTGTCTTAGGAACAGGTGATTGTGTCTGAGGAACACGTGATTGTGTCAGAGGAACACGTGATTGTGTCTTAGGAACAGGTGATTGTGTCAGAGGAACACGTGATTGTGTCTTAGGAACAGGTGATTGTGTCTTAGGAACAGGTGATTGTGTCTGAGGAACAGGTGATTGTGTCTGAGGAACAGGTGGTTGTGTCTGAGGAACAGGTGATTGTGTCAGAGGAACAGGTGATTGTGTCTGAGGAACACGTGATTGTGTCTGAGGAACAGGTGATTGTGTCTGAGGAACAGGTGATTGTGTCTGAGGAACAGGTGATTGTGTCTGAGGAACAGGTGATTGTGTCAGAGGAACACGTGATTGTGTCTGAGGAACAGGTGATTGTGTCTGAGGAACAGGTGATTGTGTCTGAGGAACAGGTGATTGTGTCAGAGGAACACGTGATTGTGTCTGAGGAACAGGTGATTGTGTCTGAGGAACAGGTGATTGTGTCTGAGGAACACGTGATTGTGTCAGAGGAACACGTGATTGTGTCAGAGGAACATGTGATTGTGTCTTAGGAACAGGTGATTGTGTCTGAGGAACACGTGATTGTGTCTGAGGAACAGGTGATTGTGTCTGAGGAACACGTGATTGTGTCTGAGGAACAGGTGATTGTGTCTTAGGAACAGGTGATTGTGTCTGAGGAACACGTGATTGTGTCAGAGGAACAGGTGATTGTGTCTGAGGAACACGTGATTGTGTCTGAGGAACACGTGATTGTGTCAGAGGAACACGTGATTGTGTCTGAGGAACAGGTGATTGTGTCTGAGGAACACGTGATTGTGTCTGAGGAACACGTGATTGTGTCAGAGGAACACGTGATTGTGTCAGAGGAACATGTGATTGTGTCTGAGGAACAAGTGATTGTGTCAGAGGAACACGTGATTGTGTCAGAGGAACACGTGATTGTGTCAGAGGAACAGGTGATTGTGTCTGAGGAACAGGTGATTGTGTCTGAGGAACACGTGATTGTGTCAGAGGAACAGGTGATTGTGTCTGAGGAACACGTGATTGTGTCAGAGGAACAGGTGATTGTGTCTGAGGAACACGTGATTGTGTCAGAGGAACAGGTGATTGTGTCTGAGGAACACGTGATTGTGTCAGAGGGACAGGTGATTGTGTCTGAGGAACAGGTGATTGTGTCTGAGGAACACGTGATTGTGTCAGAGGAACAGGTGATTGTGTCTGAGGAACACGTGATTGTGTCAGAGGAACAGGTGATTGTGTCTGAGGAACAGGTGATTGTGTCTGAGGAACACGTGATTGTGTATTAGGAACACGTGGATGTGTCTTTCTTTACAAGAACAGAAAGGGTCCATTCATGTCAGACCTTCATATGGTACAAGACCCATCCCATTCCCTCTGTTGCTTCCTCAGCAAAGAAAGACAGAGACAAATATGAAAACCATAACACACCAATCAAGTGGACATTACATTATGTTTTCACTGGTTATGTCCAATGTGGCACCGTATTCCCTTTATAGTGCACTACTTTTGACCAGGGCCAATATGGATCTGGTCATGAGTAGTGCACTGTGTAGGGAACAGGGTGTCTTTTGGGATACATCCTCAGTCTTCCACACTTTCTACTAGTTTTACTTTCTGGAGGAGAGGAAATGTGTTTTCCAAAAGAAAAGGTTCTGACTTTGAAGTTTTTGTGAGATGGAGGGAACAGACATTTCATTGAAGTTGTCCTCGCTTGGCTTGGAAAATAAAACCTTATGAAAGAACACTGGGTCTAGCTACTCTCAAATGTATCTTCCATGAAATGCATAGAAAGGGAACTAACCAAGCAGCCAGATATGTGAAGGACCACATTCCCTGTTTCTCCAGGCTCACAGTGCAAGAGAAAGAGAGAGGATGTGTGTGTGTGTGTGTGTGTGTGTGTGTGTGTGTGTGTGTGTGTGTGTGTGTGTGTGTGTGTGTGTGTGTGTGTGTGTGTGTGTGTGTGTGTGTGTGTGTGTGTGTGTGTGTGTGTGTGTGTGTGTGTGTGTGTGTGTGTATGTGTGTGTGTGGTCGTGAGCCAGATCAGAGCTGCGCAAGCTCCTTTAACACACTTTCTCATCAGGGATCACTTCATTCATATTCCACACCTTCCATCTGCAAGGCAATCACATACTGACTGGCACGGTAATGAAAGGTACAGCAGTCACTTCGACCTGCCCTGCATGGAGCCCATATTAACAAACAAACACACACACACACACACACACACACACACACACACACACACACACACACACACACACACACACACACACACACACACACACACACACACACACACACACACACACACACAAACAAACCCCCTCACTCCTCCCACATTTCACTAACTGATGATCCCTCGATACGATAGTGGAGAGAGGTGGAGAGAGATAGAGAGAGATAGAGAGAGATGGAGAGAAGTGGAGAGAGGTGGAGAGAGATGGAGAGAGATGGAGAGAGGTGGAGAGAGATGGAGAGAGATGGAGAGAGGTGGAGAGAGGTGGAGAGAGGTGGAGAGAGATGGAGAGAGGTGGAGAGAGATGGAGAGAGGTGGAGAGAGATGGAGAGAGATGGAGAGAGGTGGAGAGAGGTGGAGAGAGATGGAGAGAGATGGAGAGAGATGGAGAGAGGTGGAGAGATGGAGAGAGATGGAGAGAGATGGAGAGAGGTGGAGAGAGATGGAGAGAGGTGGAGAGAGATGGAGAGAGTTGGAGAGAGATGGAGAGAGGTGGAGAGAGATGGAGAGAGGTGGAGAGAGGTGGAGAGAGATGGAGAGAGGTGGAGAGAGATGGAGAGAGATGGAGAGAGGTGGAGAGACGGCTGAAAGAGAGCCGGATTGATAGCGAGCAGTCCTCGACAAGGCTCATGTTTGCTTTTAGATTAGCAGTAGAGCTTCTGTAGGGTGATAGGAGACGGCTCAGTCAATGGCAGGAGGGAAGGGTTAGGAGTTAGAATTCAGAGGGCTAACGGGTAAATTTGTCTGAGATATAGAGTTATGAGCTGGAGATATAGAGTTAAACATGAACAAGCCGACAGCAAGCACAATACAGTGTGTTGAATTTACCATAAGGTTGCTAAATGGATAGGAATCAGAAAGTCTTGGAGGGCCCTAGACTAGACTATAGTACATTCTGCTTTCAGCTTAGTGTTTTTTATCAACTTATCTAAACCAAGAGCATCTTCTTCCAAATGAAATGTCATCAAGACCTACTACTAAATATTGCAGTTTATATATGATGAAAGGTGAAGTGGTATTCCAGGACGTTGTTCTATACTGCACAGACCACCTAAACCCACGGTCCCCCTATGAGTCAGTCTTGTCCTCCAGATTTAGATTTAGATTAGATTCAGATCTACAACGTCCTTCCTCTCTAGTCTCTAACTGACATTTCCATTATCTGATTGGCTCTCCAGCTGAGCTTTCTTCAAATTCTCTTTCATTTTGCTAATGAAGAGGTTATTGATTACAGAGACAGACAAACCGACAGACCGACAGACCGACAGACAGACAGACAAACAGATGGACTGTCAGACGGACAGACAGACAATCAACCAATCAAATGTGTTTATTAAGCCCTTTTTACATCAGCCGATGTCAGAAAGTGCTGTACAGAAACCCAGCCTAAAGCCCCAAACAGCAAGCAATGCAGATGTAGAAGCATGGTGGCTAGGAAATAGTCCCTAGAAAGGCCAGAACCAAGGAAGAAACCTAGAGAGGAACCAGACTCTGAGGGGTGGCCAGTCCTCTTCTGGCTGTGCAGGTAGAGATTATAACAGAACATGGCCAAGATGTTCAAACGTTCATAGATGACCTGCAGGGTCAGATAATAATAATCACAGCGGTTGTAGAGGGTGCAACAGGTCAGCACCTCAGAAGTAAATATCAGTTGGCTTTTCATAGTCGATCATTCAGAATTAGAGACAGCAGGTGCGGTCAAGAGAGATTCCAAAACAGCAGGTCCGGGACAAGGTAGCACGTCCAGTGAACAGGTCAGGGTTCCATAGCTGCAGGCAGAACAGTTGAAACTGGAGCAGCAGCATGACCAGGTGGACTGGGGACAGCAAGGAGTCATCAGGTCAAGGAGTCCTGAGGCATGGTCCTAGGGCTCAGGTCCTCCGAGAGAAGAGAGAGAGCAAGAGAGAGAGAGAGAGAGAGAGAAAGAGAGAGAAAGAAAGAAAGAGAGAGAGAGAGAGAGAGAGAGAGAGAGAGAGAGAGAGAGAGAGAGAGAGAGAGAGAGAGAAGAAAGAGAAAGAAAGAGAGAGAGAAAAGGAGAGAGAGAATTAGAGGGAGCATACTTAAATTCACACAGGACACAGGATGAGACAGGAGAAATACTCCAGATATAACAGACTGACCCCAGCCCCCCAACACATAAACTATATCAGCATAAATACTGGAGGCTGAGACAGGAGAGGTCAAGAGACACTGTAGCCCTGCCCGACGATACCCCCGGACAGGGCCAAACAGAAAGGATATAACCCCATCCACTTTGCCGAAGCACAGCCCCCTTCACCATTAGAGGGATATCTTCAACCACCAATTTACTACCCTGAGACAAGGCCGAGTATAGCCCACAAAGATATCCCCCACGGCAAGAACCCGAGGGGAGCACCAACCCGGACAGGAAGATCACGTCAGTGACTCAACCCACTCAAGCGACGCACCCCTCCTAGGGACAGCATGGAAGAGCACCAGTAAGCCAGTGACTCAGCCCTATAATAGGGTTAGAGGCAGAGAATCCCAGTGGAGAGAGGGGAACCGGCCAGGCAGAGACAGCAAGGGCGATTTGTCGCTCCAGTGCCTTTCCGTTCACCTTCACACCCCTGGGCCAGACTACCCTCAATCATAGGACCTACTGAAGAGATGAGTCTTCAATAAAGACTTAAAGGTCGAGAATGAGTCTGCATCTCTCACATGGATAGGCAGACCATTCCATAAAATGGAGCTCTATAGGAGAAAGCCCTGTCTCCAGCTGTTTGCTTAGAAATTCTAGGGAAAGTAAGGAGGCCTGCGTCTGTACGGCAGGACCAAATCTGAAAGATAGGTAGGAGCAAGCCCATGTAATGTTTTGTAGGTTTCTTGGGACCTAGAACAAGCATCTCTGTTTTGACTGAGTTTAAAAGTAAAACATTTGCCGCCATCCACTTCCTTATGTCTGAGACACAGGCTTCCAGGGAGGGCAATTTTGGGGCTTCACCATGTTTCATCAAAATATACAGCTGTGTATCGTCCGCATAGCAGTGAAAGTTAACATTATGTTTCCGAATGACATCACCAAGAGGTAAAATATTTAGTGAAAACAATAGTGGTCCTAAAACGGAACCTTGAGGAACACCGAAATGTACAGTGATTTGTCAGAAGACAAACCATCCACAGAGACAAACTGATATCTTTCCTACAGAAAAGATCTACACCAGGCCAGAACTTGTCCGTGTAGACCAATTTGGGTTTCCAATCTCTCCAAAATAATGTGGTGATCGATGGTATCAAAAGCAGCACTAAGGTCTAGGAGCACGAGGACAGATGCAGAGACTTGGTGTGATGCCATTAAATGGTAATTTACTACCTTCACAAGTGCAGTCTCAGTGTTATGATGTGGTCTAAAACCAGACTGAAGGGTTTCGTATACATTGTTTGTCTTCAGGACGGCCGTGAGTGGCTGCGCAACAGCTTTTAATTAGTTTTTAATGAGGAATGGGAGATTCGATATAGGCCGATAGTTGTTTATATTTTCTGGATCAATGTTTGGCTTTTTCAAGAGATGCTTTATAACTGCCACTTTTAGTGAGTTGGGTACACATCCAGTGGATAGGGAGCCATTTATTATGTTCAACATAGGAGGGCCAAGCACAGGAAGCAGATATTTCCGTAGATTATTTGGAATAGGGTCCAGTATGCAGCTTGAAGGTTTAGAGGCCAATACTATTTTCATCAATGTGTCAAGAGATAGAGTATTAAAACACTTTTGTCTCCCTTGATCTTAGTTCCTGGCAGTGTTGTGCAGACTCAGGACAACTGAGCATTAAAGAGGAGTCCGCAATTTGCTTTCTAATGATCATGATCTTTTCGTCAAAGAAGTTCATGAATTTATCACTGCTGAAGTGAAAGCAATCCTCACTTGGGGAATACTGCTTTTTAGTTTGCTTTGCGACAGTTTCAAAAATACATTTTGGATTGTTCTTAATCTCCTCAATTAAATTGGAAAAATAGGATGATCGAGCAGCAGTGAGGGCTCTTCGATACTGCACAGTACTGTCTTTCCAAGCCAGTCGGAAGACTTCCAGTTTGGTGTAGCGCCATTTCCGTTTCAATTTTCTGGAAGCTTGCTTCAGGGCTCGGGTATTTTCTGTATACCAGGGAGCTAGTTTCCTATGACAAATGTTTTTTGTTTTTAGGGGTGTGGCTGCATCTAGGGTATTACGCAAGATTAAATTTAGTTCCTCAGTTAGGTGGTTAACTTCTCTGCGCTACGGATGCCTTTTACGGGATCATTTTCCTAAACAAACGCTGAATTGCAGGTCGCAAAATATTACTAAAAATATTTATAATCATGCAATCACAAGTGAAATATACCAAAACACAGCTTAGCTTGTTGTTAATCCACCTATTCTGTCAGATTTTGAAAATATGCTTTGCAACGAAAGCAATCTAAGCTTTTGTGAGTGTATCAATCAATGCTAGAACAGTTAGCCTTATATTAGCTTGGTTAGCTTGGTCACGAAAGTCAGAAAAGCAATAAAATTAATCGCTTACCTTTGATAATCTTCGGATGTTTGCACTCACGAGACTCCCAGTTACACAACAAATGTTATTTTTGTTCGATAAATATTACTTTTATAACAAAAAAACGCCATTTGGGTTGCGCGTTATGTTCAGAAAACTACAGCCTCGTTCCGTTCGACGAAAATTCCAAAAAGTATGCGTAATGGTCGTAGAAACATGTCAAATGTTTTTTATAATCAATCCTCAGGTTGTTTTTAACAAACATAATCGATAATATTTCAACCGGACGATAACCTATTCATTAAGAGAGAAAAGGAAAATGGAGAGCTCCTCTTGCGCGCGCAGGAACTATTCGGAGGACACCTGACTACTTTTGAAAAATCACGCTCATTTTTCAAAATAAAAGCCTGAAACTATGTGTAAAGCCTGGTCACAGCCTGAGGAAGCCATTGGAAAAGGAATCTGTTTGATATCCCTTTAAATGGAAGAAAGACGGTCCAGGAAACACAGATTTGTTTTTTTTAATATCACTTCCGGGTTAGATTTTCTCAGGTTTTCGTCTGCAGAATACGTTTTGTTATACTCACAGACAATATTTTGACAGTTTTGGAAACTTTGGAGTGTTTTCTATCCTAGTCTGTAAATTATATGCATATTCTACGATCTGGGCCAGAGAAAATGTCCGTTTACCTTGGGAGTGTTATTTTAAGAAAAAAATATATATTCTGACCCCTAGCTGTGGAGTGGTTGAAAAAAAAATTGTTTTAATGACTCCAACCTAAGTGTATGTAAACTTCCGACTTCAACTGTAGCAGCAGCATTAGCAGTAGTAGTAGTAGGGGTGTTAATAGTGGGATGATGGTCAGCCGGAAAGCCTGATTTTCTCGGTGTGAATCCCTGGAAAAGGCTATATGGACACTACTGTAATGTTAGCTGGAATAGGTAAATTAGCTAGCTAATGTTACAGTCGTATATTGAACTCTAAAGGCATCAGCTAAATCAAGTAGCTATAGCTATGTTTTGGATACGCACTGTCAATCAATTGCGCCTATGCCATGGTCACTGCTAGACTGGTGGCAGATACCTTCAGCAGAGTAAACATGTTTGTCTGTTTGTTCTTTGACTAACGTGTTTTTTGTGTTTTGTTGTAGGTGGTACATAATCTGATTCTACCAGCGTGTGTTTCCATCACCTAGCTATGCACAAGGTGAAGATAAGTTGGCAAAAATATTTACAAGCTGATGGTTAATATAACTACATTTACAGTAAGCATTACATAAAAATGAATTGGTTAGTGTTTGTATGGGTTTGTGTTATGGGGTTGCAGGTGGTTAGATGTAGCCAGCCTGAGGACTACAGAGAACATTCTAGACCATGTATGACACAACCACCTCATTCTTCTTTCTGCCGATTCTCAAAACACAATACAAAGTCTACAAAAATACGGTGCCAAGGGCTACTATTGAAAATAATAATCTGTCAGTCAATGGGCTGGGGGACGTTTACAGATAGAACTTTGAGATGAGGAAGGGGGGTTTAGGTTGTGCTTAGAGACCGTAAATGCATTGTTGTGTATGAAAACGATTGAAAGGTGCCATTTCTCCTCAATCTCCCATAAACAACAATACGTACTGTGTAAGAACTGACCTCCTAAGAAGTGTCAATCTTCTGTAGAGCCCCAGCCCATTCACTTTGTTGACTGATCTTTCTTTTCAAAAAGCAGCTCCCAATGTCCCCCATTGTCCCTAAACAATACTCTAGTCTGTCTCTAAACACTTAGGTTCCAATCGGTTGAGACCTTTACCAGAAAAAGGTGTGTCGCCCTACATCCCTTCTACAAAAAAAAGTGTAAAATGGAAACACCACAACCATGTATTTCCAGGCGACGTGAAGTACCAGCAAATCTTCTGCAAGAGGTCCAAACAGCTGGTGGTTAATAAGGTCTACGAGCCCTAAACCACTTCCAGCAGTCTTATCCAGCTGGCCGTACACTGCAGACAGGACAAGACCGTTCACCACAACCACTCTGCTTCCACAGCCCAACATGCATTGCCAGTGTGCCGAAGCCTTTATGGATTCACAGAAAATATGTATATAAGATGGAAAGGTCTCCGTAATATCAAACAGATGTTAGACATTCAGATATATCAAAATAATGTTTATTTGTCAAAATATAAAATTAAAGGGAGTGTAAAATATGTAATGCTAACTCAAAAAGAGAACTGGGTATTCAACAAGAATGTTATATGATAAATAGTAACACAAAAAGAGACAGTATGAACAGTGTGTCTTTAGTGTGTCTCAGTGTAGTACAGTTCAGTGTGTCTTTAGTGTGTCTCAGTGTAGTAAAGTGCAGAGAACTGTAGCTACAGATTGTTACAACAGATAATGTGACTAAAGCAAATATTGTTGGTATCCATTACTGGGAGTTACAGGATAGGTACTGTTTCCGCTAGCGGAACCCCTCGCCAACAGCCAATGAAACTTCAGTGCGCCAAATTCAAAACAACAGAAATCCCATAATTTAAATTCCTCAAACATACAACTATTTTACACCATTTTAAAGCTACACTTGTTGTAAATCCAGCTAAAGTGTCCGATTTCAAAAAGGTTTTACGACGAAAGCACACCAAACGATTATGTTAGGTATGAGCCAAGTCACAGAAAAAGACAGCCATTTTTCCAGCTAAAGAGAGCATTAACAAAAAGCAGAAATAGAGATAAAATTAATCACTAACCTTTGATAATCTTCATCAGATGACACTCATGGGACTTCATGTTACACAATACATGTATGTTTTGTTTGGTAAAGTTCATATTTATATCCAAAAATCTGACTTTAGGCAAGATGTACTGTATCACTTGGCAAAAAGCCTGAGAAAATGCAGAGCGCCAAATTCAAATTAATTACTATGAAAATTACTATAAAATCAAACTTTCATTAAATCACACATGAAAGATACCAAATTAAAGCTACACTGGTTGTGAATCCAGCCAACATGTCAGAATTCAAATAGGCTTTTCAGCGAAAGCATACGATGCTATTATCTGAGCATAGCACCATAGTAAACAAAAGAGAGAAAACATTTCAACCCTGCAGGCGCGACACAAAACGCAGAAATAAAAATATAATTCATGCCTTACCTTTGACGAGCTTCTGTTGTTGGCACTCCAATATGTCCCATAAACATCACAAATGGTCCTTTTGTTCGATTAATTCCGTCGATATATATCCAAGATGTCCATTTATTTGGCGCGTTTGATCCAGAAAAATACCGGTTCCAACTTGCTCAAACGTGACGACAAAATATCTCAAAGGTTACCTGGAAACTTTGCCAAAAAATGTCAAACTACTTTTGTAATACAACTTTAGGTATGTTTTAACGTTAATAATCGCTAAAATTGAAGACGGGATGATATGTGTTCAATACAGGATTAAAACGAAATGTTGCATGCCTTCTGTTTGATTGAAGCGCATGTCCAGGACACCTGGAGTGCCTCGACTTCAAGATGGCCGTATTTCTTCATTACACAAAGGAATAATCTCAACCAATTTCTCAGGAATGTTGACATCTAGTGGAAGCCGTAGGAACTGCAAGCAATTCGCTTAGAAATCTGGTTTCCCAATGAAACCTCATTGAAAAGACAGTGACCTCAACAACAACAAAAAATCAGAATGGTTTGTCCTCGGGGTTTTGCCTGCTAAATAAGTTCTGTTATACTCACAGACATGATTCAAACAGTTTTAGAAACTTCAGAGTGTTTTCTATCCAACTCTACTAATCATATGCATATCTTATCTCCTGTGGATGAGTAACTGGCAGTTGAATTTGGGTATGCTTTTCATCCAAACGTGAAAATGCTGCCCCCTACCCTAGAGAAGTTAATGTGAGTCTGGAAGGAGAGTTTACAGTCTAACCAGACACCTAGGTATTTGTAGTTGTCCACATATTCTAAGTCAGAACCGTCCAACTGGACGGGCGGGCAGGTTCGGGCAGCGATCGGTTGAAGAGCATGCATTTAGTTTTACTTGCATGTATGAGCAGTTGCAAGCCACGGAAGGAGAGTTGTATGGCATTGAAGCTCGTCTGGAGGTTAGTTAACACAGTGTCCAAAGAAGGGCCAGAGGTATACAGAATGGTGTCGTCTGCGTAGAGGTGGATCAGAGAATCACCACCAGCAAGAGCGACATCACTGATGTATACAGAGAAGAGTCGGCTCGATAATTGAACCCTGTGGCACCCCCATAGAGTGCCAGAAGTCCGGACAACAGGCCCTTCGATTTGACACACTGAACTCTATCAGAGAAGTAGTTGGTGAACCAGGCGAGGCAATGATTTGAGAAACCAAGGCTGTTGAGTCTGCCGATAAGAATTTGGTGATTGACAGAGTCGAAAGCCTTGGCCAGGCTCATGAATACGGCTGCACAGTAATGTCTCCTATCGATGGCGGTTATGATATCGTTCAGGACCTTGAGCGTGGCTGAGGTGCACCCATGACCAGCTCTGTGTCACATTCGTCGTAACGATGGGACCAAGGCGCAGCGTGATTGGAATACATTCTTCTTTTTTAAACGAAGAACACTTAAACAAACTAACAAAATAACAACCAAACGTGAAGCTATAAACAACTAGTGCTGACATGCAAATACACATAGACAACTACCCACAAATACAGGTGGGAAAAGGCAACCTAAGTATGGTTCGCAATCAGAGACAACGATAGACAGCTGCCTCTTATTGAGAACCACACACGGCCAATCACACAGAAATACATATCATAGAAAAAGGAACATAGAATACCCACCCAAATCACACCCTGACCAAACCAAAAAAGAGACATAAAAAGCTCTCTACGGTCAGGGCGTGACAGTACCCCCCCCACAAAGGTGCGGACTCCGGCCGCAAAACCTGAACCTATAGGGGAGGGTCTGGGTGGGTATTTCTCCGCGGTGGCGGCTCTGGTGCGGGACGTAGACCCCGCTCCACCTTTGGCTTGGCCCACTTAGGTGGCGCCTCTAGAGCGGGGACCCTCGCCGCCGAACCCGGACTGGGGACCCTCATAGCGGGCCCAGGACTGGGGACCCTCGTAGCGGGCCCCGGACTAGGCACCCTCGTTGGAGGCTCTGGACTAGAGGGCGTTGCTGGAGGCTCCGGACTGTAGGGCGACTCTGGAGGCTCCGGACTGAAGGGCGACACTGGAGGCTCCGGACTGGAGACCGTCGCTGGAGGCTCCGGACTGGGGGCCCCCGTTGGAGGCTTCGTGCCATGTCTCACCCCTGGAGGTTTCTTGCCATGGATCATCACTGGAGGCTTCTTGCTATGGATCATCACTGGAGGCTTCGTGCCATGGATCATCATTGGAGGCTTCGTGCCATGGATCATCACTGGAGGCTTCTTGCCATGGATCATTACTGAGGGTTTGTGCCATGGATCATCACTGGACGCTTCGTGCCATGGATCATCACTGGACGCTTCGTGCCATGGATCATCACTGGAGGCTTCTTGCCATGGATCATCACTGTAGGCTTCGTGCTATGGATCATCACTAGAGTGGAGAGACACACAGGAGGCCTGGTTCGTGGAGCAGGGACAACCCTTCCTGGCTGGATACCCACTTCAGCCCGGCACGTTCGAGGCGCTGACACAGTTCGCACTGGGCTGTGCAGGAGCATTGGAGACACCTTGCGCAGAGCCGGCGCAGGATACACTGGCCCATGGAGGTGCACCGGTGGTCTGGAGCGCAGAGCTAGCACAACTCGTCCTGGCTGGATACCCCCTGTAGCCCGGCAAGTGCGCGGAGCTGGACCAGGCCGCACTGGGCTGTGCTGGCGAACCGGGGACACCGTGCGTAGAGCTGGTGCAGGATAACCCGGGCCGAGGAGACGCACTGGAGACCAGATGCGCTGAGCCGGCACCATCCGTCCTGGCTGGGTGCCCACTCTAGCCCGGCCGATGCGAGGAGCTGGAATATAGCGCACCGGACTATGAGTGCGCACTGGGGACACCGTGCGCATCACCCCATAGCACGGGGCCTGACCAGTCACATGCTCGCCACGGTAAGCAAGGGGAGTTGGCTCAGGTCTCCAACCTGACTCTGCCACACTCCCCGTGTGCCCCCCCCCCCCAAAAAAAATTCTGGGGCTGCCTCTCGTGCACGCCTCTTTGAGCCAACTCCTCGTAGTGTCGCCGCTCTGCCTTAGCTACTTCCAGCACCTCTTTAGGACGGCGATATTCTCCCGTCTGTGCCCAGGGTCCCTTGCCGTCCAGGATTTCCTCCCATGTCCAACTCTCCAAAAAACGCTGCTCCCTCTTACCACGCTGCTTGGTCCGTTTTTGGTGGTGGGTAGTTCTGTCACGTTCGTCGTAACGATGAGACCAAAGCGCAGCGTGATTGGAATACATTCTTCTTTATTAAACGAGAACACTTAAAACAACTAACAAAATAACAAAACGAACGTGAAGCTATTAACAACTAGTGCTGACATGCAACTACACATAGACAACTACCCACAAATACAGGTGGGAAAAGGCAACCTAAGTATGGTTCTCAATCAGAGACAACGATAGACAGCTGCCTCTGATTGAGAACCACACCCGGCCAAACACACAGAAATACATATCATAGAAAAAGGAACATACAATGCCCACCCAAATCACACCCTGACCAAACCAAAACAGAGACATAAAAAGCTCTCTACGGTCAGGGCGTGACACTCTGAAACCAGATTACATAGCGGAGAAGGTACTCTGGGATTCGAAATGGTCGGTAATCTGTTTGTTAACTTGGTTTTCAAAGACCTTAGAAAGGCAGGGTAGGATAGAGATAGCTCTATAGCAGTTTGGGTCTTGAGTGTCTCCCCCTTTGAAGAGGGGGATGACCTCGGCAACTTTTCAATCGTTGGGAATCTCAGATGATACAAAAGAGAGGTTGAACAGGCTAGTAATAGGGGTTGCAACAATTTCGGCAGATCATTTTAGAAAGAGTGGGTCCAGATTGTCTAGCCCGGCTGATTTGTAGGGGTCCAGATTTTGCAGCTCTTTCAGATCATCAGCTATCTGGATTTGGGTGAAGGAGAAATGGGGGAGGCTTTGGCGAGATGCTGTGGGGTGCAGGGCTGTTGATCGGGGTAGGGGTAGCCAGGTGGAAAGCAAGGCCAGCAGTAGAATTTTTTTAATTGAAATTCTCAATTATTGTGGATTTATCGGTGGTGACAGTTTTTCCTAGCCTCAGTGCAGTGAGCAGCTGGGAAGAGGTGCTCTTATTCTCCATGGACTTTACAGTGTCCCAGAACCTTTTAGAGTTTGTGCTACAGGATGAAAATTTCTGCTTGAAAAAGCTAGCCTTAGCTTTCCTAACTGCCTGTGTACATTGGTTCCTAACTTCCCTGAAAAGTATAACACAGAGCCTTATAGTGTGATCAGTATCAAATATAGTCTTATCCTTTTCTCAATAGGGGGTGCTGTTGGGACTTTGTAATAATTACGTTCCCAAATTAAACTGCCTCGTACTCAATTCTTGCTCGTACAATATGCATATTATTATTACTATTGGATAGAAAACACTCTCTAGTTTCTAAAACCGTTTGAATTATTTATCTGAGTGAAACAGAACTCATTCTGCAGCACATTTCCTGTCAGGAAGTGAGATTTCTGAAATCGAGGTCCCTGTTCTGAGGTCAGGTTTATAAGTCCCCATGTAAGCTACGGGGCTACATGCACTGCATACACCTTCCTCTAGATGTCAGTAAGCGGTGAGAATTTGAATGGAGTGGATTGCACAATCTGGGACACTATAAAGCCTCATGGAACGGAAGTACCGTTCTTTTCAACGGGGCGCCTGGCGCAAGAGGGACATCACAATGGCATCCTGCAAAAGCTTTCGTTTTAGCAGTTCGATATCTCCGGTCATGTTTTTATTCGTTATAGGTGTTAAAGACATCATAAGGTAGTTAATTTAAACCGACTTATAGCAGTTTATATCAGTTTATTGCGATTTTCTGGAATTTCTTTGTGACGCGCTTTCACGAGTTGGACACCTCTCCAGTGGGTGGCTATCGTTAGCTGCTATTTCTACAGGAGAAGAGGACATCTTTCAACCAAAAGACGATTGTTCTGGAGAAAGGACACCTTGCCCAAGATTCTGATGGAAGCTCAGCTAATAGTAAGCAGTCTTTATGCTGTTAATTCGTATTTATGTTGACAAATGTCAAATAATAATTCCGCCATGAATTTCGGTGCGGTCTCGCTTTAGCGCACGCTGTATTGCGCAGTAACGTTAATTTTAAAAATCTAACACAGCGGTTGCATTAAGAACTAATGTATCTTTCATATGCTGTCCAACCTGTATTTTTTTGTCAAGTTTATGATTACTTATTGATTAGAATAGGTGCCTCTCCAAGATGGCGCCGGACAGATTGCTTGAAGTTTTGGCCACTAATCACATTGTATAACCACGATTTGTGCCGCTAAATATGCACATTTTCGAACAAACCCTATATGCATTGTGTAATATGATGTTACAGGACTGTCATCTGATGAAGAATATCAAGGTTAGTCAAAAATTATATATCTTTTGCCTGTTTGTTACGATCGCTAACCTTTGCTGCTGGTAAATGGTGTTGTGTTTCTGGCTATTGTGGTAAGCTAATATAATGCTATATTGTGTTTTCGCTGTAAAACACTTGGAAAATCTGAAATATTGTCTGGATTCACAAGATCTGTGTCTTTCATTTGCTGTACGCTGTGTATTTTTAAGAAATGTTTTATGATGAGTAATTAGGTAATACACGATGGTCTCTGTAGTTATTCTAGTTGCTTTGGTGAGAGTTGTGATGGTGGCTGCAATGGTAAACTATGATTTATACCTGAAATATGCACATTTTTCTAACAAAACATATGCTATACAATAAATATGTTATCAGACTGTCATCTGAGGAAGTTTTTCTTGGTTAGTGGCTATTTATATCTTTATTTGGTCGAAATTGTGATAGCTACCTATGCAGGAAAAAAATGGTGGACAAAAAAAGTTGTGTCTTTTGCTATCGTGGTTAGCTAATAGATTTACATATTGTGTCTTCCCTGTAAAACATTTTAAAAATCAGAAATGATGGCTGGATTCACAAGATGTGTATCTTTCATCTGGTGTCTTGGACTTGTGATTTAATGATATTTAGATGCTACTATTTACTTGTGACGCTATGCTAGGCTATGCTAGTCAGCTTTTTTACTGACGGGGGTGCTCCCGGATCCGGGTTTGGGAGGAACTAAAAGTTATAGTGTGATCAGTATAACAGAGTGTGATCAATATAACATAGAGCCTTATAGTATGATCAGTATAACATAGAGCCTTATAGTATGATCAGTATAACATAGAGCCTTCTCAAAATGCCACAAAGCAGGACTACATATATTTTCAGAACTCTCCTCTCCCATCAATACACCAGAAGCCGTGGTATTATTCAGCGCGTGAAGCCCAGACCTGTAACGGCTGTCGTAGTCGTTCTCCTCCTCAGACGAGGAGGAGCATGGATCGGACCAAGATGCGGATTGGTAAGTATTCATGTTTTAATGGGAAAACAACAAACACTACAAAATACAACAACCAACAACCGTGACTAACCTGAAACAGTCCTGTGTGGCCCAAACACTGACACAGGAACAAACACCCACAAAAACACCAGTGAAACCCTGGCTGCCTTAGTATGACTCTCAATCAGGGACAACGATTCACAGCTGTCTCTGATTGAGAATCATACCAGGCCGAACACAAAATCCCAACATAGAAAATCAAACCTAGACCAACCCACCCAACTCACGCCCTGACCAACTAAAACAAATACATAACAAAGGAAAACAGGTCAGGAACGTGACAGAACTCCCCCCTTAAGGTGCGAACTCCGGGCGCACCAGCACAAAGTCTAGGGGAGGGTCTGGGTGGGCGTCTGTCCACGGTGGCGGCTCTGGCGCTGGTCGTGGTCCCCACCCCACCATAGTCAACCCCCGCTTCCGTGGCCTCCTCCCAATCTTCACCCTCCATGTCAATCCCACTATTCCAAAGGGCAGTAACAGACTGAGGGGTAGCAGCTGACTGAGGGGTAGCACCTGACTGAGGGGCAGCACCAGGATAAGGGGCAGCACCAGGATAAGGGGCAGCACCAGGATAAGGGGCAGCACCATGATAAAGGGCAGCTCCGGACTAAGGGGCAGCACCAGGATAAGGGGCAGCTCCGGACTGAGGGACGGCAGCTCCGGACTGGGTGGCAGCTCCGGACTGGGTGGCAGCTCATGACTGGAGGGCAGCTCATGACTGGAGGGCAGCTCATGACTGGAGGGCAGCTCATGACTGGAGGGCAGCTCATGACTGGAGGGCAGCTCATGACTGTAGGGCAGCTCATGACTGTAGGGCAGCTCATGACTGTAGGGCAGCTCATGACTGTAGGGCGGCTCATGACTGTAGGGCGGCTCTGGCAGCTCCTGACTGTCTGGCGGCTCTGGCAGCTCCTGACTGGCTGGCGGCTCTGGCAGCTCCTGACTGGCTGGCGGCTCTGGCAGCTCCTGACTGGCTGGCGGCTCTGGCAGCTCCTGACTGGCTGGCGGCTCTGGCAGCTCCTGACTGGCTGGCGGCTCTGGCAGCTCCTGACTGGCTGGCGGCTCTGGCAGCTCCTGACTGGCTGGCGTCTCTGGCAGCTCCTGACTGGCTGGCGGCTCTGGCAGCTCCTGACTGACGGACGGCTCTAGCGGCTCCTGACTGATGGACGGCTCTAATGGCTCGGGACAGACGGGCGGCTCTAATGGCTCGTGGCAGACGGATGGCTCAGACGGCGCTGGGCAGACGGATGGCTCAGACGGCGCTGGGCAGACGGATGGCTCAGACGGCGCTGGGCAGACGGATGGCTCAGACGGCGCTGGGCAGACGGATGGCTCAGACGGCGCTGGGCAGACGGATGGCTCAGACGGCGCTGGGCAGACGGATGGCTCAGACGGCGCTGGACAGACGAGCAGTGCAGGCGGCGTTGGGCAGACGGACGACTCTGACCCGCTGAGGCGCACAGTAGGCCTGGTGCGTGGTGCCGGAACTGGTGGTACCGGACTGGAGACACGCACCTCAAGGCTAGTGCGGGGAGCAGGAACAGGGCACACTGGACTCTTGATGCGCACTATAGGCCTGGTGCGTGGTACCGGCACTGGTGGTACCGGGCTGAGGGCACGCACCTCAGGGCGAGTGCGGGGAGAAGGAACAGTGCGTACAGGGCTCTCAGGACGCACAGGAGGCTTGGTGCGTGGTGCCGGAACTGGAGGCACTGGGCTGGAGACACGCACCACAGGGAGAGTGCGTGGAGGAGGAACAGGGCTCTGGAAACGCACTGGAAGCCTGGTGCGTGGAGTAGGCACTGGTGGTACTGGGCTGGGGCGGGGAGGTGGCGCCGGAAATACCGGACCGTGCAGACGTACTGGCTCCCTTGAGCATTGAGCCTGCCCAACCTTACCTGGCTGAATGCTCCCTGTCGCCCGACCAGTGCGGGGAGGTGGAATAACCTGCACCGGGCTATGTAGGCGAACCGGGGACACCATGCGTAAAGCTGGTGCCATGTAAGCCGGCCCAAGGAGACGTACTGGAGGCCATATATGAAGAGCCGACTTCATGGCACTTGGCTCAATGCCCAATCTAGCCCTACCAGTGCGGGGAGGTGGAATAACCCGCACCGGGCTATGAACACGTACAGGAGACACCGTGCGCTCTACTGCGTAACACGGTGTCTGCCCGTACTCCCGCTCTCCACGGTTAGCCTGGGAAGTGGGCGCAGGTCTCCTACCTGCCCTCGGCCCACTACCTCTTAGCCCCCCCCCCCAATACATTTTTGGGTGAGCCTCTCGGGCTTCCAGCCGCTCTGCCTTGCCTTCGCCTCATAATACCTCCTCTCCGCTTTCGCTGCCTCCAGCTCCGCTTTGGGGCGGCGACACTCCACTGGCTCTGCCCAGGGTCCTTTACCGTCTAGGATTTCCTCCCAAGTCCATTCCTCTTTTCCCCATTGCTGTTGTTCTTGCCTTCCTTCTCCAATCCGCTTGGTCCTGTTATGGTGGGTGTTTCTGTAACGGCTGTCGTAGTCGTTCTCCTCCTCAGACGAGGAGGAGCATGGATCGGACCAAGATGCGGATTGGTAAGTATTCATGTTTTAATGGGAAAACAACAAACACTACAAAATACAAAAACCAACAAACGTGACTAACCTGAAACAGTCCTGTGTGGCCCAAACACTGACACAGGAACAAACACCCACAAAAACACCAGTGAAACCCTGGCTGCCTTAGTATGACTCTCAATCAGGGACAACGATTCACAGCTGTCTCTGATTGAGAATCATACCAGGCCGAACACAAAATCCCAACATAGAAAATCAAACCTAGACCAACCCACCCAACTCACGCCCTGACCAACTAAAACAAATACATAACAAAGGAAAACAGGTCAGGAACGTGACAAGACCTGCCTTCCTCCTAGGCAATTATGTGTGAAACACATCTCACTGACCTAGTAAAACAAAATGAAAAGAGTTTGTTGTCCAGTAAATTGCTGAATCATGCCTACACTGCAAAGACATACAGTCAGGAAACTACTCTTCTCTTTCTACCTCATTATCACCAATTATAGTTGAAATGACATGACAACACAACTACGCCATAAGAGGTTGGGCTAAGGAGTTAGATGGAGAATGAAACAGAGAGACAGAGGAATCCTATCAAGACATCGAGGAAAGAACAAGGGTGTGGAAGTGTACAGGTTTTCTGGTGCTATGATGATTCAACCTGGAAGATATTGTTAATTAAGTCTGGCTGTGGCTGTCCTGTACTCATTGTCAAAGCCAGACCCTCTCTACCACCTCTATTACTGGCAGCTTGGTTTAACAGTGTTCACACCACCAACCTACACCACCAACCCATGCCACCAACCCACACCACCAACCCACACCACCAACCCACACCACCAACCCACACCACCAACCTACACCACCAACCCACACCACCAACCTACACCACCAACCTACACCACCAACCTACACCACCAACCTACACCACCAACCCACACCACCAACCCACACCACCAACCTACACCACCAACCCACACCACCAACCCACACCACCAACCCACACCACCAACCCACACCACCAACCCACACCACCAACCTACACCACCAACCTACACCACCAACCCACACCACCAACCCACACCACCAACCTACACCACCAACCTACACCACCAACCTACACCACCAACCTACACCACCAACCTACGCCACCAACCCATGCCACCAACCCACACCACCAACCCACACCACCAACCCGCCAGCCAACCTACACCACCAACCCACACCACCAACCTACACCACCAACCCACACCACCAACCCACACCACCAACCTACACCACCAACCTACACCACCAACCCACACCACCAACCCACACCACCAACCTACACCACCAACCCACACCACCAACCCACACCACCAACCTACACCACCAACCTACACCACCAACCTACACCACCAACCTACACCACCAACCTACACCACCAACCCACACCACCAACCCACACCACCAACCTACACCACCAACCTACACCACCAACCCACACCACCAACCCACACCACCAACCTACACCACCAACCTACACCACCAACCTACACCACCAACCTACACCACCAACCCACACCACCAACCCACACCACCAACCCACACCACCAACCTACACCACCAACCCACACCACCAACCCACACCACCAACCCACACCACCAACCTACACCACCAACCTACACCACCAACCTACACCACCAACCTACACCACCAACCCACACCACCAACCTACACCACCAACCCACACCACCAACCTACACCACCAACCTACACCACCAACCTACACCACCAACCCACACCACCAACCTACACCACCAACCTACACCACCAACCCACACCACCAACCTACACCACCAACCTACACCACCAACCCACACCACCAACCTACACCACCAACCTACACCACCAACCCACACCACCAACCTACACCACCAACCTACACCACCAACCCACACCACCAACCTACACCACCAACCCATGCCACCAACCCACACCACCAACCCACACCACCAACCCACACCACCAACCTACACCACCAACCTACACCACCAACCCACACCACCAACCCACACCACCAACCCACACCACCAACCCACACCACCAACTCACACCACCAACCCACACCACCAACCCACACCACCAACCTACACCACCAACCTACACCACCAACCTACACCACCAACCCACACCACCAACCCACACCACCAACCCACACCACCAACCTACACCACCAACCTACACCACCAACCCACACCACCAACCCACACCACCAACCTACACCACCAACCTACACCACCAACCTACACCACCAACCCACACCACCAACCCACACCACCAACCCACACCACCAACCTACACCACCAACCTACACCACCAACCCACACCACCAACCTACACCACCAACCTACACCACCAACCCACACCACCAACCTACACCACCAACCTACACCACCAACCTACACCACCAACCCACACCACCAACCTACACCACCAACCTACACCACCAACCCACACCACCAACCCACACCACCAACCTACACCACCAACCCACACCACCAACCCACACCACCAACCCACACCACCAACCCACACCACCAACCTACACCACCAACCCACACCACCAACCCACACCACCAACCCACACCACCAACCCACACCACCAACCTACACCACCAACCCACACCACCAACCTACACCACCAACCCACACCACCAACCCACACCACCAACCTACACCACCAACCCACACCACCAACCCACACCACCAACCTACACCACCAACCTACACCACCAACCTACACCACCAACCTACACCACCAACCCACACCACCAACCTACACCACCAACCCACACCACCAACCCACACCACCAACCCACACCACCAACCTACACCACCAACCTACACCACCAACCTACACCACCAACCCACACCACCAACCCACACCACCAACCCACACCACCAACCTACACCACCAACCTACACCACCAACCCACACCACCAACCTACACCACCAACCTACACCACCAACCCACACCACCAACCTACACCACCAACCTACACCACCAACCCACACCACCAACCTACACCACCAACCTACACCACCAACCCACACCACCAACCTACACCACCAACCCACACCACCAACCTACACCACCAACCTACACCACCAACCCACACCACCAACCTACACCACCAACCCACACCACCAACCCACACCACCAACCTACACCACCAACCTACACCACCAACCTACACCACCAACCCATGCCACCAACCCACACCACCAACCCACACCACCAACCTACACCACCAACCTACACCACCAACCCACACCACCAACCCACACCACCAACCCACACCACCAACCCACACCACCAACCTACACCACCAACCCACACCACCAACCCACACCACCAACCTACACCACCAACCTACACCACCAACCTACACCACCAACCTACACCACCAACCTACACCACCAACCCACACCACCAACCTACACCACCAACCTACACCACCAACCCACACCACCAACCTACACCACCAACCTACACCACCAACCCACACCACCAACCTACACCACCAACCTACACCACCAACCCACACCACCAACCTACACCACCAACCCACACCACCAACCCACACCACCAACCCACACCACCAACCTACACCACCAACCTACACCACCAACCCACACCACCAACTCACACCACCAACCCACACCACCAACCTACACCACCAACCTACACCACCAACCTACACCACCAACCCACACCACCAACCTACACCACCAACTCACACCACCAACCCACACCACCAACCCACACCACCAACCTACACCACCAACCTACACCACCAACCCACACCACCAACCTACACCACCAACCTACACCACCAACCCACACCACCAACCTACACCACCAACCTACACCACCAACCCACACCACCAACCCACACCACCAACCTACACCACCAACCTACACCACCAACCCACACCACCAACCCACACCACCAACCTACACCACCAACCCACACCACCAACCTACACCACCAACCCGCCAGCCAACCTGCCTGCCAACCCGCCAACCAACACTATCAGCCTGCCAGCCAACACCATCAACCTTCCAGCCAACACCACCAGCCCACACCACCAACAAACCAACCCACCAGCAAACACCACCAACCAAACAACCCACCAGCCAACACTACCAACCTGCCAGCCCACACCACCAACCAACCAACCAGCCAGACAACACCACCAACCCACCAACCAGCCAGACAACACCACCGACAAACCAACCCATCAGCCAACACTACCAACCTGCCAGCCCACACCACCAACCAACCAACCAGCCAGACAACACCACCGACAAACCAACCAGCCAGACAACACCACCAACAAACCAACCCATCAGCCAACACAACCAACCTGCCAGCCCACACCACCAACCAACCAACCAGCCAGACAACACCACCGACAAACCAACCAGCCAGACAACACCACCAACAAACCAACCCATCAGCCAACACAACCAACCTGCCAGCCCACACCACCAACCAACCAACCAGCCAGACAACACCACCGACAAACCAACCAGCCAGACAACACCACCAACAAACCAACCCATCAGCCAACACAACCAACCCGCCAGCCCACACCAACAACAATCCGCCAGCTAACCACCACCAACCCGCCAGCAAGCCTTCACTCATCGTCTTTATAATTATTTGAGATTGGCACATTTGATTTAACACGCTATTCAATTTGAATGGGATAAACATTGGAAGTCACAATTGCAAACACACAGGCTGCATTAGCGTTACAAATTGTGGTTTGTTTAAATTAGCTTTTGCTGAGAGGACAAAAGGAATTTTGACAGTTGACACAGTTTTTTCCATCCTCTGATTAAACTGTGTTACTGCCTCTGCCCTGGGGGAAATAGCTTGCCAGTCTGGATATTACTATAATAAAGGCTACACACACACACACACACACACACACACACACACACACACACACACACACACACACACACACACACACACACACACACACACACACACATCTGAGTAAATATTGTATGTGTTCATAAGGATTATAACCACTTCAGATTTATCTGTCCTCTCCCCTCTAACTATTCCCCAGGTCGTGGCTGTAAATGACAATGTGTTCCCAGTCAACTTACCTGGTAAAATAAGGGTAAAATAAACGTTTATAACAATAATATTGATAATATAAAAACACACATGTGCATGCAAGAACACATGCACACACAAATCAAATCAAATCAAATTAAGTTTTATTGGTCACATGCAGATGTTATTGTGGAGGTAGCAAAATGCTTTGGTGTTCCTAGCTCCAAAAGTGCAGTAGTATCTAACAATTCAAAACAATGCACACAAATCTCAAAGTAAAATGATAGAATAAAATAAATATTCGGACGAGCGATGTTGGAGTGTCATAGACTAGAATACAGCAGAATACAGTACATACATATGAGATGAGTAAAGCAGTATGTAAACATTATTAAAGTGATCAGTGATTCCATGTCTATGTACATAGAGCAGTAGCCTCTAAGGTGTAGGGATAATTGTCGAGTGGTAGCCGGCTAGTGACAGTGACTAAGTTCAGGGCAGTTTACTGGGTGGAGGCCGGCTAGTGATGGCTATTTAACAGTCTGATGGCCTTAAGATAGAAGCTGTTTTTCAGTCTCTCAGTCCCAGCTTTGATGCACCTGTATTGACCTTGCCTTCTGCATGATAGTGGGGTGAACAGGCTGTGGCTCGGATGGTTGATGTCCTTCATGATATTTTTGGCCTTCCTGTGACATCAGGTGCTGTAGGTGTCCTGGAGGGCAGGTAGTGTGCCCCCGGTGATGCATTGGGGAGACCACACCACCCTCAGGATGCTCTCAATGGTGCATCTGTAAAAGTTTGTGAGGGTCTTAGGGGCCAAGCTGAATTTCTTCAGCATTCTGAGGTTGGAGAGGCACTGTTAAGCCTTCTTCACCACACTCTCAGTGTGGGTGGACCATTTCAGATTGTCATTGATGTGTACATCGAGTAAGTTTACATTTTCCACCTTCTCCACTGTGGTCCCGTCGATGCAGATGGGGGCGTGCTCCCTCTGCTGTTTCCTGAAGTCCACTAACAGCTCCTTCATTTGTTGACGTTGAGAGAGAGGTTATTATCCTGGTACCACTCTGTTAGGACCCTCACCTCCTTCCTGTAGGCTGTCTCGTCATTGTTGGGAATCAGGCCTACTACTGTTGTTTTGTCTTCAAACTTAAGGATTGAGTTGGAGGTGTGCGTGGCCATACGTTCATGGGTGAACAGGGAGTACAGGAGGGGGCTGAGTATGCACCCTTGCGGGGCCCCTGTGTTGAGGATCAGCAAAGTGGAGGAGTTGTTTCCTACCTTCACCATTGGGGGGGCGGCCCGTCAGGAAGTTCAGGACCCAGTTGCACAGGGCGGGGTTCAGACCCAGGGCCCTTATCTTAATGACGAATTTGGAGGGTACTATGGTGTTGAAGGCTGAGCTGTAGTCAATGAACAACATTTTTACATAGGTATTCCTCTTGTCCAGATGGGAGAAGGCAGTGTGCAGTGCGATGGCGAGTGCATTGCCTGTGGATCTATTGGGCGGTATAATAATTGTGGTGGGTCTAGGGTGTCAGGTAAATTGGAGGTGATATGATCCTTAAAACCTGTTTGGGATAGCCCCCCTTTTTCTCAATTTCCGCCTGAAAACATACCCTAATCTAACTGCTTGTAGCTCAGGCCTAGAAGGAAGGATATGCATATTCTTGGTATCATTTGAAAGGAAACATTCTGAAGTTTGTGTAAATGTGAATTGAATGTAGGAGAATATAACACAATAGATCTGGTAGAAGAAAATACAAGGAAATCAACAGACGTTTTTTGTTCTTTTACTGTTGTTGCATCTTTAAAAATCAACAAGAAAGGCCAAACATTCAGTTATGATACTGGGGATCATTTCAAATGAGAACATAGGTAGGCAACAGTATTTTACCAAAGTTTCAGATGGATACATTCAGGAATGAGTGAGGTACATGCCATTGAGCATGAGGTCAACCAGGTGTCCCTCACAAGTTTCCCAAATGTACCCAAGTGGCCGAATTGGTACAATGATACAATGATACAAAACCTATATACAAAATACAAAACAATTATTCTAACATACCCCAAAAAATATATATTTGAAAAATTCAAGAAAAAAAAATGAATATTTCAAAAAAATAAAAAAATAACAAGGGGAACTATTTACACTTCAAATGTTCAATCATGTGAAGACTCTCTGTCCTCTAAACAATGTTGCGCTCCTGATGCCATATCCCATAGCAGTCTCTCTCTGGTGTGAAACAGAGGGTCACAGCACAGGTGGTGCAGGTGACAGGGGACTTCTTGTGGCACAGGGCACAACGAAGCCGCCCTACTGTGCCCCTTTTTCCCTGAGGCACATCCCTGCCTGCAATGATGAACTTCACCATGTGCGTACCGCTGGTTGGAGCAGAAGGGACAGAGGTAGAGGGGACAGAAGGTGCTACAGTGTTCTTGCTGTAGTTAGCAAGCTCCTGGATGAGCTGCTCCCTAAAGGGTAGCTGTGAGATGGGGGGCTGTCCACAGTTCTTGGCCATTTCCTTCTGGAGGATGAAGGAATTCACCACAGCAATGTCAATAAAATGATAGAATAGAGTTTTGTACCATTTCATGGTCTTGTGAAGTACATTATAATAGCCTATCAGCGCATCCGATAGGTCTACACCCCCCATGCTCTTGTTGTAATCCCTCACAGCATCTGGAATGGGGACATTTCTGGCAGTCCAAGCGCCTGTAGGACCTTTCAAACGTCGAACAACGTGATCCCCACCGAACGACTTGTGAATAGTGGAACACATGACTACCTCTCGAGTGTCCATCCACTTCACAAACAGCAAACCATCTTCACGGATCCATCTCATGGTACCCCGCTCAGCCCGCTTAGGCATGTCGTTTACCCTGGTTTTTGGAAAACCCACTCGGTTGGTCCGAATGGTGCCACAGGCCCACATCTCCAGCTTCCTCAGGTCTGTGAACAGGGTAGGGCTTGTGTAGAAGTTGTCTACAAATAGTTTGTAGCCCTTCCCCAGCAGCTGGAAATCTAATAACTGCATCACAGAATCATAACTGAGTCCCTTACCGCTCGCACAAGTGTTCTTCCCCTCATAGACAAAAAAATTGCACGTGTATGCACACGCAGAATCGGCCAAAACAAACAGCTTGTAACCCCATTTTGTGGGTTTGTTGCGCATGTACTGTTTTAGGCCAATTCTGGCCTTTGAGGCTACCATTCTCTCATCTATGGAAAGGTTCTGGGCGGGCTGAAAATATGTCTTGCATGCCTCAACGATATCATGGTAGAGAGGTTTAATCTTGCATAGTTTGTCAAAGCCTGCTGTGCCTCGTTTCGCCTCGTTGTCCTTATCAACCTCTGGGTCACTAATGTGAAGTGCCCGTGAAATTGTCAGAAACCTCTTACAAGACATGACCGTTGAGGGGAAAGGCAGTTGATAGAGTGGTGCAGTTTTCCAGTAGTGTTTGAGGTTCTTCAGCTTCACCACCCCCATGTAAATGACCATAGACAGGTAGCAAAACAGATCTGAAATGGAAATGTCCTTCCATGCCTCTGTCTTGCCTTCCTGCTTCTTAGCCCCATATTTATTAGTGTTCATCACCAGGGTATCAACAACTGCCGAGGTGAAGAACAACTGGAAAAGTTGCATGGGGCTGTATTTAGAGGTTGTGTCCAATTGAGGGCCTACTGGGCGTTTTGGGCGGAAAAGTGGAGATGGTGGGGCCACATCCTCCTCAAGAACAGAGTGCCAACGGTCCTCCTCCGCTCTGTCAGGTTCCACGCTGGACGGTTCCACGCTGCCCTTCCTCCGCTTCTTTGCCGCCGGCTTACCACCCCTTGATGGCCGGGCGGGGGTAGGTGTGGTGCCGGATACAGCCGGGGTCCAGCTGGATGGACCAGCTTCAGTGGGGGATTTTCTCCTTGGCTCCCAATCAGAATCGCTGGGACTGTGAAATAAAGACACAGACACAAAGACACATATTATATATACACAATTTGTGACCATGGTGAGGTTTTGTCCATTTCATTTTAGAGATAAAATACATGGAAACAATTAGGTAATAATTATACAGACACATATTATAGAAGCACAATTTGTGACCATGGTGAGGTTTTGTCCATTTCATTTTAGAGATAAAATACATGGAAACAATTAGGTAATAATTATACAGACACATATTATAGAAGCACAATTTGTGACCATGGTGAGGTTTTGTCCATTTCATTTTAGAGATAAAATACATGGAAACAATTAGGTAATAATTATACAGACACATATTATAGAAGCACAATTTGTGACCATGGTGAGGTTTTGTCCAGACACACAGACATACACCCACAATGTAGAGCAATATGTACTTTCTACATTTCAATATACTTGTGTACTTTTATATTTCATGTCCTAGTCATATTTTTATATAAGGCAAATAAAATACAATATCTCAAACAACTCAAATGAATTATATTTGATATTACTAATTTCAAACAACGTTACTCACCGATCCAAAACTGCGTCTTCACCGTGGAGGAACATGTCTTCGAATTCTGAATCCACGGATTCAATCTCACTGGATTCATTTAGCTGTTCACTATCACTAGATCTCTCTATTTCATCAATGATATCGTGCATATCTGTATACCTGGTCTTGGTCTTTGATTTTGCTGATTTATTAGCCATTATTGTAACTTGAAAATGCTCAGAAAAAAACGTTTGCGGCGCGTAAAACGGCAGGGATCCTTCTGGTAGAATTTTCAATGGCGAATAGCTGTGTACGCATGGCTTTACAACGAAGCCTATTATTTCCAGGTAGAACCATTGCATATGCCCATGTACCTCTGTTCATTGGCTATCTATCCAGCTAGATTTCAAGAAGATCCGTGGTCATTGGTCCGAAATACAGTCAATCAACGAAGGACAGGTCATTCGATTGGCACGTCAGGAAGTCGTTGTTTGGTCTGTTCAAATCAATTTTTTTCGGTCAATATGTCCCGGGAAAAGAACCATGAAGTTTGGTTGTTTTACTAACAAACAGAGGATTCTAATGAAACCGAACTTGACTTGATAAACGTCCCTTTAGAGTGAGTAATTACAATGAATGTTACGTCCAAAGTTGAACGACGCTGAATTTTCCACACAAGCCGTTCACAAAATGTTTCGTTTTAGGCTATAAAAATGGATTATATCGAACAAAAAGCCACTTGATTGTTTCGTCGTGACCTTTAGGATTGCCAAAAGAAGAAAATTTCCTAAGGTAATTGATGATTTTTATTGCTATTTCTGACTTTCGTGACTAATGTACTTTGTTGTAACTGTACCTAATGTGTTGTTTACTGATCGATAATCGCTTTTGCAGTGAAGCTTTTCGAAATCGGACATATTGGCTAGATTAACAAGAGGTATAGTTTTGATATGGTGTATAACACTTCTGATTTAATTGAAGCTAAATATTTATAATTATGACATTTCGCCATTTTTTTTTTTTTTTTTTTGAAACGTGCCGCTAGCGGCACCCCAATCCTAGACAGGTTAACTAGCCGCTCAAAGGACTTCATGATGATAGAAGTGAGTTTTACAGGGCGATAGTCATTTAGTTCAATTACCTTTGCTTTCTTGGGTTCAGGAACAATGTTGGACATCTTGAAGCAAGCGGGGACAGCAGACTGGGATAGGGAGAGATTGAGTTTGTCCGTAAACACTCCAGCCAGCAGGTCTGTGCATGCTCTGATGATGTTGCTAAGGATGCCGTCTGGGCCAGAAGCCTTGCGAGGATTAACACGCTTAAATGTCACACAGACAATCATCTGACACAGTTTATCAGATTATTGATATCTACTAGCGCTTTACGCAATGTGTAGCCTAAAGTGATCCTCGTTAATGAGCATGGATCATGTAATTACCTCCATCAAGTGGATTTCCCAGAACCACAGGGAAAAACAGTGGTCCTTTGAATCCTGCATCCTTGGCATTGATTGGATGGAAAATAACCAAAATGGACTGCAGACCAATCAATATGAATCCCACCCTACCTAAAGGGTTGGTCCTTGCCTTACGATAGTGGGCGGGACCGAGGTGATTTGAAGTGTGACCAAACAGTTGCATGGAGCAGAAGGTGTGTGTGTGTGTGTGTGTGTATATCCCCATTAAGCAGCGAGTCGGAGTCTGAGGCCGAGCATTCTCTTGTCTCTACTCCTCCCGTTACGAATCATCCAGCGATCATACACTGTTTACCAGGGGGCAGGGCTACCGACTTTAACTTCTTATGGCTGCAGGGGCAGTATTGAGTAGCTTGGATAAAAGGTGCCCATTTCAAACGGCCTCATACTCAATTCTTGCTCGTACAATATGCATATTATTATTACTATTGGATAGAAAACACTCTCAAGTTTCTAAAACCGTTTGAATTATATCTGTGAGTAAAACAGAACTCATTTTGCAGCAAACTTCCTGTCAGAAAGTGAAAAATCTGAAATCGAGGCTCTGTTCCAGGGCCTGCCTATAAATGTGCTTGATATCTATTAGTATACATGCACTTCATACGCCTTCCACTAGATGTCAATAGGCTGTGAGAGGTGAAATGGGGTTTCTAGGTATTTCTATGGTCAAAGTGAGCGCTTGGAATGACATGACCCCAGAATTCCTTTGTTCAGGAAGCGCATAAAGGTCACCAGTATTGGCTTCTGAAAAGCATTCGTTATAGACGTCTTATATCTCCGGCTTTGATTTTATTTGATAAATGTGATAATATCATCGTAAAGTATGTTTTTTCAATATAGTTTTATTAGATTATTTAAATTTTTTCGGGAGTTTAGGCGTGTTGCGTTCTCTGCGTTTGGTGACGATGGACAGCTTAGCGCCACTTGGCTAGTTATGCTTGCTAATTCAATTGGGAAAAAGGCCATTCTAAAACCAAACAACGATTGTTCTGGACAAAGGACCCCTTGTACAACATTCTGATGGAAGATCATCAAAATTAGGACCCATTTATGATGTTATTTCATATATCTGTCGAACATGTTTACTATAAGTTTGCGCCCAGATTTTGGGCGCTCTCTCTTTTTAACGTAAGCTGCATGTCGTACTGAAGTTATGTTTAGAATTCTAACATGGCGATTGCATTAAGAACTAGTGTATCTATCATTTCCTATACAACATGTATTTTTTAGTAAAGTTTATGAATAGTTATTTGGTCAGAATAGGTGAGTGTCAGAAACATATACGGAGATTCTGGAAAATAATTGCTACATGGTCACATTGTATAATTACGGATTTCAGCTCTAAATATGCACATTTTCGAACAAACCATATATGTATTGTGTAATATGATGTTATAGGACTGTCATCTGATGAAGTTTATGAAGGTTAGTGAAAAAATTAATATATTTTGCTGGTTTATTCGCCATCGCTAACGTTGCATTGAATGAATGGGGTTGTGTGGTAGGCTATTGTAGTAAGCTAATATAATGCTATATTGTGTTTTCGCTGTAAAACACTTAAAGAATCGGAAATATTGGCTGGATTCACAAGATGTTTGTCTTTCATTTGCTGTACACCATGTATTTTTCATAAATGTTTTATGATGAGCATTTAGGTATTTCAATTTGGTCTCTGTAATTGTTCTAGCTGCTTCGGTGCTATTTCCGATTGTAGCTGCAATGTAAAACTATGATTTATACCTCAAATATGCAAATTTTTCGAACAAAACAGATTTATTGTATAACATGTTATAAGACTGTCATCTGATGAAGTTGTTTCTTGGTTAGTTTGGTTGGTTCTTGGTTAGTTTGGTTGGTTTTGTGCATGCTACCTGTGCTGTGAAAAATGTCTGTGCTTTTTTGTATTTGGTGGTGAGCTAACATAAATATACGTGGTGTTTTCGCTGTAAAACATTTTAAAAATCGGACATGTTGGCTGGATTCACAAGATGTTTATCTTTCATTTGCTGTATTGGACTTGTTAATGTGTGAAAGTTAAATATTTCTAAAAAATATATTTTGAATTTCGCGCCCTGCACTTGGACGGGCTGTTGTCATAAGTGTACCGACACCGGCTTGCAGCCATAAAAGGTTAAGGCTAATCTGAAGATGGTGCTGGCTGAAGCTAAAACTGGCGAGTGTAGAGAGTATATGGATATTGTTATCCACGTCGGCACCAGCGATGTTAGGATGAAACAGTCAGAGGTCACCAAGCGCAACATAGCTTCAGCGTGTAAATCAGCTAGAAAGATGTGTCGGCATCGAGTAATTGTCTCTGGCCCACTCCCAGTTCGGGGGAGTGATGAGCTCTACAGCAGAGTCTCGCAACTCAATCACTGGTTGAAAACTGTTTTCTGCCCCTCCCAAAAGATAGAATTTGTAGATAATTGTCCCTCTTTCTGGGACTCACCCACAAACAGGACCAAGCCTGGCCTGCTGAGGAGTGACGGACTCCATCCTAGCTGGATGGGTGCTCTCATCTTATCTACCAACATAGACAGGGCTCGAACTCCTCTAGCTCCACAATGAAATAGGCTGCATGCCAGGCAGCAGGCTGTTAGCCAGCATGCCAGCTTAGTGGAGTCTGCCACTAGCACAGTCAGTGTAGTCAGCTCAGCTATCCCCATTGAGACCGTGTCTGTGCCTCGACCTAGGTTGGGCAAAACTAAACATGGCGGTGTTCGCCTTAGCAATCTCACTAGGATAAAGACCTCCTCCATTCCTGTTATTATTGAAAGAGATCGTGATACCTCACATCTCAAAATAGGGCTACTTAATGTTAGATCCCTACAGGGCGATAGTCATAATCTTGATGTGATTGGCCTGACTGAAACATGGCTTAAACCTGATGAATTTACTGTGTTAAATGAGGCCTAATCTCCTGGTTACACTAGTGACCATATCCCCCGTGCATCCCGCAAAGGCAGAAGTGTTGCTAACATTTACGATAGCAAATTTCAATTTACAAAAAAAAAAGACGTTTTCGTCTTTTGAGCTTCTAGTCATGAAATCTATGCAGCCTACTCAATCACTTTTTATGGCTACTGTTTACAGGCCTCCTGGGCCATATACAGCGTTCCTCACTGAGTTCCCTGAATTCCTATTGGACCTTGTAGTCATAGCAGATAATATTCACATTTTTGGTGATTTTAATATTCACATGGAAAAGTCCACAGACCCACTCCAAAAGGCTTTCTTAGCCATCATCGACTCAGTGGGTTTTGTCCCACATGTCTCGGGAGAGAGATTAAAGTAGATGTCACGCGTCAAAATTTTGATTGATGACCCTATGTGAACCTATGTGACCGCTATGTGAACCCTATGTCCTGATGACGTGTGCATGTCCCAAGGGCTGCCGGTCAGGCCAGCCTGGTGGTTAGGTGGGGGCTGGTTGGGTGAGTAAGGGTCCAGTTGTCAGGTCAACCGGTAATGATTTATGACCCAAGCCTGATTTATGACCCTATGTAAGGATTTATGACCCTATGTCATGTAGAAGGGTGCATGCCAATATTTGGGTTTCAGGTCAGGACATCGTGGTGGTTAGGGGGGTAGGGTTGGGGGGTTGAGTAAGTGACCAGGTGTCAGGTCAACCTGTTACTGTTTCTCACGGTTTGGGGTGGTTAATGCCCCTTATAAAGCGCCTGAACAATTCCTGTTTAAGACTGTACATGATAACCCCCCTGAATATTAAACAAAAATGACACCTATGCCAATTTTAGGGATGTTATGCTCGGCTTGTCATGAACCCAGTGACCAAAGCCTTGAAAAAGTTCTGTGTGAAGCTCCAGAATGTTTTAAAGGATTTTTGGGTACGAGTGAGGGCCACATGTCTTACATATTCCAGCCGGAGGATTCTACGGTAAAGATCTTCAACGCCAGTGGCCCCAAACCCCTTTATCCGGCAAAACCTGGGAGTTTTCCCCCGGCTCTGGGGATGAGAGAATGGCTAAACATCAGGCTGGCGCTTTGTAAAATTGAACAGGTCCTGAGTGGTACAAATGTGCCAGGATATGCGTTGGAAGAACAGGTCTGCGGCCGCAGTGATCTCAAGGCTCTAAGAATTGCTTCAATGGACTATAGCCCTGACAACAAAGTGACAATTTTAGCCTGTGACCTTTATGATAAGTCTAATGCTACAAAGTCTGTCAATTCTCCAGTAGCTTCCAGAGCACGCAAACATGTAAACTTTTTTATTCCTGTGTTTAGTTTTAAATGGTTGGATTATCCAATTTTCATAACACTTATGAATAAGCTGGACATTCTCTTCAAAAATGGCGAACAGTTACAGCGCTGGGCGAGGCTTTCCTTGAGACAGAGTCAAGACCAAAAGGCCCGACGTCGGATCTACCCCTGGAGTGAAAACTTACCAAGTGTTGATGAACCTTGCAAGAGATCCCGGCATTTTGATGGCCAACTGGACACTGATAATGGGGGATGGTTGCATCAGATCCCTGGATCTGTAAGAAAGGCCGCGTAAAAGACCTTAATAATGTAAGGCTATAAAATGTATGTACTAAATATTTTGAATGAAATAAATGGTTTTAAAAGCAGAATCTCACCACGTCATGAACTCGTTAGTTTGTTCACTCTTAGCGCAGTCTGTCCCTGAGAAAAAAACTTGCGGAAAAAAGCCATGTGCGCGCGTATGTGCGTGAGGGAGTTTTCTGTAGTGGCTGTGTGTGTGTGTGTTTCAAAAACAGAAAAAGGGGGCGGGGTGTTTGTTAAAAAAATACCCTTGCATCTGCGCTCAAGGCTCTCTCTCTCTCTCTCTCTCTCTATGCCTGGTGGGTCGTTTGAAACCAAGGTTTACACTATCCTGCAAAACAGATGCCTACCCCCTCAACAATAATATTGTGTCTTAAGCCTCCTAAACACAAAGTCCTTTCAAAAACTATTTTTTAGGTGGGCTAAAAAATCATTCATCCCAGCGATGTCGAGACCACCCCACCCCTGCATCTAGGTGCTAGCACCCCGGAGATTTTAGAATATCCAAAAGGATCCTAATGTTTAGACACCCCCAATACCATGTGTTTGAAATGTGTCAAATATATCTTGGGAGGGGTATAGCCCGAAAAAACGACAAACCCCAAATGCGCTGTAAAAAGCATTCAATGCTTTCTCTAGGTCGTGGGGTACAAAAGCTAGGCAAAACAGGTCCCCTGTTAGACCCGTTTTAGCGCCGCTACAAATTTACCCTACAGCATCCCCCAGGAATAGTTAACGGACTGAAGCGTTAAAAAGATAATCTGGGAAAACAGTCTAATGGATCTATCGGAAGGTGAGTTCTTGAAATAAATATATATTTATATTAGATTTGGTTGTTGTGGGGAATTGTTTGAAAAGCGTGGTATGTTATAGAAATATTAAACAATCATTAGGACCAGTATGCTTACCGTATAACAAGGCAATATTAGCTAAAGTGATTATAGCTTTAATATTGTCGAATGTTTTATAGATTCTGAAGCATTCACGCAGATACTCCGAGGTATAACTGAGCTCGAACCATCCATAGGGTCTCCGGAACAAATTGCCGACATCCAAACGCCGACCCTGAATTGTAAACGTAAGTAAGCTCCAAGAATTCCGTAAAAATATTTATACCTTAAAAACAAAAAGTGTCGGCATCTTATATTAAAAGTTATTTTATGTGTTTACAGCGGACATACAGCCTAGAAGGTTAAACGAGGCCCTATGGAGCCTGAACGGTTTCTGCGAAGCATATGACTACGAGACAATTCTGCTCTACTCCCAGGATGTATTTACACACAAGCCTCGAACAGAGACTTTAAACGGCAGGTCAACTCCCCTGGGCCAGGACCCCGGTGCGCCCCATATTTCTAAACACCAACGGACAATCAGTGCCCAGATCCACAGTTCCGCTTCACCCGAACAATTCTACTTGGCCAGTATTCACGAGACAGCGTTCCAAGGACAAGGTATGAATCAATTATATATTATTATTTATATATATATATATATATTTTTATTTTTTATTTTTTTTTATGCCTGAATATGTTAAAACAAGGCCTAATGCTGTTTTTTTTATTTTATTTTTTTCAGGCTCACCATCTACCGAACCTGCAGATGCTGTAATACAGGTTGACCAAAGACATGTTCCCGAGTTCTCAGAGCTTCTTCAGAACAGCCCTCGTCAAAAAAGCCGAGGTATTTAATTAATGTATTGTTAATATATAGGCTTATATCTGAAATGTATTTTACATTTTTATCAAACATATTTTAGGGTTAATAACCTATTTTTTTTGTATGTATTATTTTTATTTCAGACTCCTCCCCGGCGTATACAGACATCCAAGAAGCTACACATCTAGACCCCGAGGAGGCGCCAAAGACACCTGTCAAGAAAACAGGGAAACCTGATGATTTCAAAGATTTAAATGAAATTTCTGAGGTAGACGATTTGATGTTCTGTGAAGCTGCCAACCTTCTTGAATCGGCCAATTCTGTGGGGGCAACAGCCGATTCTGAAATAGACCAAGCCCTTTTTTTCAAAGCTTTTACCCTGGGTTTAAAATCACGAAAGGCGCTACTACAGAGGCGCATGTGTATTCTACTAGAGCATCAATACAATCAGGATGTGTCATTCTGGCGTAGCGAGCTACCCCGTATGTTAAAAAACATTAGGGTTAAAACAAGCAAATACCGCCGTTAAAAAACACACATGTAAACACCCACACATCCTTAATTAGACAAATGGCGCCCCCTATAGACCTAAGCGAGACAATTGAAAGCCTCTTAGCCCTGATCCCTACAGAGCTCCAAGATATAATTAACCATATGAATGATTCGGGGGTAATTGACATAATGACTATAGATGAAAATCTATTATCACAGATTCCCGCCGAACTCATAGACCTTATTACCCGTATGAATGAGTCTGGGCCTTCCGATGAAAACATGTTATCACAGATTCCCGAAACAATCATATCTCTAATTACCCAGCTGAACGCGAACCCTAGGTTTAATTCGGCCCCACAGACACCTCTAAGACAGCCTTTAACACCCTTGTCCGAAGAGTCTGAAACCCAATACGATGTTTTTGAACAGTTGGACAAATGTCTAGCAAATCTGGAGGGGGAAGGTCTTGAGCGCAGTGTACAGAACGAGAGCCCTAGGTTTAATTCGGCACCCCAGACACCTATAAACCATCCTTTAACACCCTTGTCCGAAGAGTCTGAAACCCAATACGATGTTTTTGAACAGTTGGACAATTGTCTAGCAAATCTGGAGGGGGAAGGTCTTGATCCAAGTGTACATGTTTTGCGCCGAAATAAATTCAACAATATTGAGGTTCGACAGTTTTTCAATTTCGCATGGGGGGGTCAGATTCGGGAAT
The DNA here is from genome assembly GCF_016432855.1 of Salvelinus namaycush. NCBI lineage: Eukaryota > Metazoa > Chordata > Actinopteri > Salmoniformes > Salmonidae > Salvelinus > Salvelinus namaycush. Next base: position 33,625,787 of record NC_052330.1, read on the forward strand.
ATGCTGTGTTTTACGTAATGCTTATGGACACTTTGAATGAACTGTTAGATAGGGTTAGAGATTATAGCGAACCTAGGGATCTCTTACAGTTGGAAATTTGTGGAGACAGTCTGCAGAGCCGTGTATCGCTTATTTTACAGAATGGTGAAGCAGATCTTGAACAATTTGTTAAACTGCTAGAACGCCTTGTTCAGTCAAATTTAAACGTGCTAGCAGATAGGACCCTCGAACTTGTAGTACAATTAGTACGTCAACCACAAGGGGGCGGTGGTCAGAGAAGGAAGCTCGATAGCCTAATGCAGTCAGAAATCATAAGCAATAAAAGGGCCTACCTCATAATCGTTCCCAATCCTGGTAATAAGCTATGCTTTGCCCTAGGGCTGGCCCACTTACTCAGCCCAGGATGTACAGATCTAGCCGCGTTACAAAAAGCTCGAGAGCTACAAACTGCTGTGGGTCTCGGTATACAGGATGCTGTGGCTTTCTCAGACATAGTCAAATTTGAAAACTTTCTGAACATCAAGATTGTGGTTTTATACCACAGTAGGGCTAATGACGCTCTCTTAAAGTTCCAAAATATACACGAACCACACCCTAAGACTATGTATTTTTATGTGCAAAATGAGCATTACTATGCCGTAACTAACATCACAGCCTTTTTAGGCGCCCCATATGTCTGTCCAGCCTGTCATACCGGCTACACACGCATGGGGGGGCACTCGTGCCGTTACAACTGTTCAGTATGTCTGGATAAACATTGCCCTATGCAGCCGCTAAACTTGACCCCCTGTGCGGATTGTCACCGCACATGTCGTTCGGCCTACTGTTACGAAAAACACAAAACTGAAACATGGCACCCCAAGGCATGTAAATCTGTAAGCAGTTGTGACATTAACAAGAAATGTCCAAAATGTCATTGCAATTACAACCTTAAAATAGATAGCCCTAAACCTCATGTTTGTGGAATTCTACACTGCCCAATCTGTAAAGGGCCTTTGAAAAGCAGAGACGCGGAAGTGGTTCAAGAAGTACCACATGAGTGTTACATTCAGCCCTTGGCTGAAGATGAACATACAGAGAAATATGTGTTTTATGATTTTGAGACAAATCAGCAATCAGGGGTTCATTTGCCTATTTTTGTGTCAACCATGACTTTCAAGGGTGAAAAGTGGTCGGCCGAGGGACCCAATTGTGCACAGCTCTTTCTAAAACATTTTAGAAAAGCCCAGTACAGAAACTTCACGTTTATAGCTCACAATGCTAGAGCCTATGACTCCTATCTGCTTCTGAACCCTTTGATACAGCAAGGCGTGGCCCCCAGTGTCATAGCTCAAGGGAGTAAAATATTATGCTTTGTTGACCCCGCCTTCAAACAGAGATACATTGACAGCTTAAGCTTCTTACCCATGAGATTGGCTCAAATGCCAGAGGCCTTGGGTTTTGAAAACTCTGTCAAAGGCTATTTCCCTCATTTCTTCACAGCTGAGGAGAATCTACATTATATAGGCTCTTATCCATCCCCCGAAATGTACGGGTGTGATCAAATGTCTCCCAAAGAGCGTGAGAGATTCATGACATGGTACGAGACCGTAAGACATGGCACTTTTGATTTCCATAAAGAGATGGAATCATACTGTGACAATGTCGTTGTTATACTTCGTGAAGGATGCCTCAGATTCAGAGAAGAGGTAATCAAAGATGCGGGCATTGACCCCTGGAGCTGTACAACTATTGCATCAGCGTGCATGAAAACCTATCGTACACACTATCTAACTCCTGCATCTATAGCTATCCCATCGCCAGACAACTACCGACGCCAATTCAAGGCCTACTCTAGTGGTTCCATTCAATGGTTGGAGTACTTGGCCCAGGATAAAGATATTTTTATCCAACATGCTTTGAATCGGGGGGAGAAGGCGTTTGGGCCTTACCATGTAGATGGATACACACAGATTGACGGGGTTGAGACAGTGTATGAGTACAACGGTTGTTTCTTCCACGGTTGTAAATTATGCTTTGTCCCCCAGGCCATGTGTGTCCTAACCCAAAAGACTTTTGGGGAAATGTACCAAGAGTTTCAAGACAAACTGAATTCTTTAAAGGCTACTTACGGGTTAAAAGTTGTGGTTTTGTGGGAGCACGAATGGACAGCCCTCAAAAAGGCGGATCCTAGTGTTAACAACTTCTTGCCACTATAGGGGGTGCTGTTTTCGCATTAGCATAATTTCCTCTACAGATTAAACTGCCTCTTATTCAATTATTGCTCTTACATATGCATATAATTAATACCATTGGATAGAAAACAATCTATAGTTTCTAAAACCGTTTCAATTTTGTCTCTGAGTTAAACAGAAGTCATTTGACAGCACTTTCCCTGACCAAGAAGAAGAATGCAAGATGTGTATGCTCGCTTCAACGCTCTGCCTATATATGGTCACGCCACCTATGACCCGAAACACACTTCATTCGTCTTCCTCTGGGTGTCAAGAGGACGTCAGAGGAGAAATTTTTTGTTTACCTTGTACTGACGTGAAATAAGACCTATTTCTTTGGCGTGACCGACAACTTCCGGTTCTCTGACTCGCGCTATTTGGAGGTGCGATTGTCTACTGTTTTGCTGCCGTTACGGATGAAAACTATCTCCGTCTCGAAGTTTGTTTGATACATGTGACCATATCATCTTAATGTATGTTTTTTCAATATAGTTTAATCAGATTATTTGAATTTTTTCGGGAGTTTTGCCGTGTTCCGTTCTGTGACTTTTTTTTACTTTGGCCAGTCGACCAGTACATATGCTAAATGAAGAGGGAAAGTTGCCATTATGAATGGATTGAACGACTCATCAGGACTAAGGACACATTGATCAACATTCTGATGAAAGATCAGCAATAGTAAGACCCAATTTACGATGTTATTTCATATATCTGTCGTGCATGTGAACTGGTCGCGGGCGCCCAGCTGGTTCTGGCTGGCGTGGCTATGCTAATTTAGCGCTACATTTTGTTTTCGCTATAAAACATTTAATAAATCTGAAATATTGTTTGGATTCACCAGATGTTGGGCTTTCAATATCTGTACGCTGTGTATTTTTCTGAAATGTTTTAAGATAAGTAATTAGTTATATGACGTTGGTCTCTGTAATTGTTCTGGCTGCGTCAGCACTATTTCAGATTGCAGCTGCAATGTAGAACTGTGATTTATACCTGAAAAATGCACATTTTTCAAAAAAAAACTATGCTATACCATAAATATGTTATCAGACTGTCATCTTATGAAGTTGTTTCTTGGTTAGTGGCTATATATATTTTTATTTAGTCGAATTAGTGATAGCTACTGACGCAGGAAAAAACTGTTGGAGTAAAAAAATTGTGTCTTATGCTAACGTGGTTAGCTAATAGATTTACATATTGTGTCTTCCCTGTAAAACATTTTAAAAATCTGAAATGGTGGCTTTATTCACAAGATCTGTATCTTTCATCTGGTGTCTTGGACTTGTGATTTAATGATATTTAGATGCTACAATTTACTTGTGACGCTATGCTAGCTATGCTACTCAGTGGGGGGGGAGTGGGGGGTGATCCCGGATCCGGGTTGGTGACTCGTTAAAGGTTAATAATAATCCACTAAGACCTGTCTTCGGGCATTCACTTCCAAGATTGAATCAGAGCATGCGTAAACAATCATGCTAACTGTACAGGCTAAAGGTGTACGGAAACGCATTTCCAGCCTGAGGTTACCTTGGGACACCACAGACAGATTTCCTGAGGTGTCATCATCAGGGGATAAATTGAAAGCATACAACGTGTAACCCTCTGCAAAATCATTTCTGTCAATAGGTAAAGAGAGATCTTTTAGATGTCGCCCTGTAGCCAGGAATAGATTGTAAAATTCTCGCACAGATATGTTGTTATTAAATTGGGGTTGGAAAGCCTTCGCCGGAACCTGACGTCCGTCCTGACAGAGAGCTACATACTCTGCATTGAAGTGTTGAAAATTAAAGGGGTTTTTATCTAAACTCCCCGTATTAGAGGCGTGATCAACCAGACCTATAACCACATATCTAGGTAAAGGGCCTAGAAATAGGTTTTCTTGACTGCAGATTCTACTGCCCACAGGTATGCTAAAGGTTTTCATGGTAATTCTTTGGAGAGGGTAAAGGGCATTTCCTTTCATCAAAGCATGTGAGTGACCCAGGCGTACGGCCGGAGATACAGACACTTTTTTAATAAAAAGGGTGGCCCCCAACACTTTCAAACTAAAATCCCCGTCTTGGGGAGACATCAGGCAAAAATCATCCTTGGCCCTGGTTAATTTTAATCTTAAATCAACCGAATTTAAGAGTAACCGTTCTTGAAAGAAAATGTCAGAGTGTATAGGGCCTAGCAAATGAAACTCTCGAGATTCGGCGCAGTAGCGAGCTCGTGCCGCTAGTCCTTTGTTTGCACCGGTGGAAGGGTCTGTCGATTCCATAGAGGCTCCTGCAGTATCCTTGCTAAACAGCCCGGCGCTAAATTGTGTTTTGAGAGTGTCTTCGGAGTAGTTTAGTAAACACTCCATGATGGCTCTATATGGGTATGTGGCGCTGCTTTGACTGATTAGGCGTTCACCCAAAGTCACATCAACTTGGGAGAAAATTGTGGCCAAGGGGTAATTAATGAGACTCACTTTGGCATCGCCTGCAATATTAGACCCATCTCTTTTGGTCACTTTTAGACGTAAATGCACCAAGGTGTTGTTGAGGTCCAGATAGTTGTCACCGTGGCCTGGTATGAAAAATTCGATAGGCCCGTTATCGGTAATAGCAGAGAGAGGGGCTATCTCCACATAACTGGATCTATCTATTGAATGCTGCGTTAACGGGGCCGTGAAAAGATCGAGTTCTGTCTTTATAGCTTCAGAGGACATTCGATGTAAAAGAGCCATGTCACTTATTCTTTTAGAAAATACTTCCTAGTATTCTTTTAGCCTGTTTTGGTTCAGACCTCCTCACTTTACCACGTCTTTGACTTACTGAGGTTCTTTTAACAGTTAACCGCCGCTTTTTAGGTGCCGGCCTGCGTCTTAAACCTGGGGGTCTCTTTTTTGGTCTTCGAGACAATATCATAAGCCCCGAGCCTTCTTGATGCTCCACATCTGGTGACGCCCTTCGGGTCATAGCATTGGCTACAACCTCACTTACTATATTTTTAGCCGCGGATTTTAAATGTGGTTTGGCTATGCTGAAGCCCCTCTTCATAAATGGTAAAACCATCCTAAAGAAGTTACGGAATATACCGCCTATCCCCGCACCATACATTGTCGGTGCTCCATGATATCCTGGTAGTCCATTACCAACTTGATCCACATAGTATGAAACATAACGGTTAGGGTCGAGCTGATGGTGCTCCATAACTCTTTTATTTGTATTATGTTTATAAATATAATACAGATATTATATATGTAGAGAGGTTTTGGTGGGTCTAAAGTGGAGTTTTACAATCGTTTTACCATAAGTAAATTCAATGTTTTCGTTCTGATCCGTTTTAAGCTCAACCAGAATGTTTTCAATATAGTTCTTGCTGACATGTACGTAGTGCGGCTTGTCATAATTGACAGTGACGATGTCCCCATCCTTTCCGTCTATATGAACTGTTCGCAGGAGGGGCACACAGGTGTCTCCGACCCTTTGATAGGTTATGATGTCGGTATACACAAATATGTTGTAAAATCCTGCATGTCTATCCGCAGGGAATGGGAATAATTTATCGTTCACATACGTCCATTTATTGGGACCCATCCCCAACATGTAGGCTAAATTACCGCTGGTCTTTATACCTCCGTTAGCAGGCCCTGAGATTTGTATCCTTTTATGGATTGGATTGTAGAATAGGAATATTTCCATCTTGTTCAGGGTTAGGTGTTCATTCAACTCTGAGACGATCCTGTCGACGGTTCTATAGAAACCTTTTTTAAGCTTAATAAGTTTTGCAGGTTCCGATAACCTTTTGCAATAAAAATCATGGTCCTTAGCTTTGATATTATACCAACTATGGGGGTATGTAATCTCGCTGAGACCTACTTCCCAAGCCTCTGATAACTCTATAGGCTTTGGAAAATTGGTTGTATAATTCGAACTCTGATTATTACGATATATCTGTGCCGACGCATTACTGGGGAGAGTCAGGTAGAAGCCGCTGTGTTCCATGATGCCCAACTGTGTACACGCGACTGATGCGCTAGTTATCATGACTAGGGGTTTAAATTAATCCCCGTTGCCTCCACCACATCATGCTCCAATACCCAACTGTTGAACTTTTGAGGCCAGTTTTTCCAGCGGACCAGCAACCATTTTTTACCCTTTTCTCTCTTCTGATCTAGAATCTCCTCCACGTGAAAGACTTTGTCTTTACCCAACTGGACCTTCTGTAATTCCTTTTCATAAAAAGATCCCTCTATAAGATCCCCGTCATAATCTTTTAATTTGTAGACCGGGGGAATGCGTGGCAGACATTCTGTAACGGTAAACAACTCCGAGCTAAAGCCTTGTTCGTATTTTTTGTCGAAAACACCCCTCAACTTTGATATACGCACCAAGTCACCCACTAGGAATTTAAAAGTCATTTTTTTCTTACGGCGAAGTGGGAACAAACCATACATATTTTTAAAGACTTGAAAAGAGTTTTCCGAAGAGACCTCAGAGGGCTTCATACGTATACTCTTATGGTAGCTGTGGTTGTACCCGTTTACTAAATCCTGAACTATGTCTGTATATCTGTGGGTGTTGTGAGCTGTAAAATATCGCCACATCCGCTCTTTCAAAGTCCTATTAAAGCGTTCCACAACCGAAGCTTTCAAATCAGAGCCTGTAGCAAAATGTACTATATTATACTTATTCATTAGCTTCTGAAATGTTTTATTAAAAAATTATTTTCCGCCATCCGTCTGCACTTTCTTGGGTGCGCCTCCTGCCTTCAAGATCGATTCAAAGGCCCTGGTCACCTCTGCCCCGCTCTTATTTTTTAACACCCTTACATAGGCTAATTTAGAGAAAATATCTATAACCGTTAGCATGTAGCGCTTTCCATCATTTTTATCGGCAAGGGACTGCATGTCACATAGATCCGCCTGAAATTGGGATAAGGGGTGCGTAGAAAAAACTCTATTTCTTGGAAATTGTTTTCTTACAGGTTTATGTAGAGTGTAGGCATCTTGCTCGGATAACCATTCATTCACTTTAGCATCGCTTAACAGACTACCTGTTTCTTCGACTATAGCTCTCTGTAAACGCTCTTTACCCCCATAAGACCCGGGGTTAGCGGGATTATAATATATGTTTTTCAACAGCTGCTCAGCCATCCTTCTTGCCTCTCTGAGGTACAATAACGTTAATGAGCCACTTTCATATAACGACAACATTTCAGTTTGTGAATTTTTATTTTAAGAATGCAACAAGTATTACGTATACAGACAATTCAGGATTTGTTGCAAGATACAAGTCCCAGTTTTCTCAACAATCACAGCATGCAACACCCTGTATATATGGTTTAGATTTACAGTTTTGTGTCGCTGAATTTTTAAAACACACACGTCTGATATATAAGTATATAAACAACAAATATGATACACATTCACATTAAAGGGTGGTTCAAACAAATAATGTAAAATCTTAGCCAAAGTTATTTCTAGTTCTTCAGAATCCTCAACAAGCCTTGATACCATATGTGTCCATTGTAAACTCTCGCCCGTATGTCGGACCTGTTTCATGATTTGCTCCATTTTCAGCAAACGCTCTACATTAGCCCAGGTATTGTGTGTCGTGTAGAACGATCCCTTGTTCACTTTATTTTCAATAATCTGATGCATAACATATGTAAGGTCTCTCAAAAGAAAAAAGGTATTTATTCGCTCAAACATCGTAGACACATAGTTACCCATAGCTCTAAATAACAAAATGTCACTCGGTCTCTTGGGATTTATTGAGCCAGAAAAGCATCACATCAGCCACCACAGCTTCCCGGTATTTGTTGTCGTCCACCAGGGTGTGTCGGATTTCTTTGAGTTTCTCGTGGATGAAGATGGCCTCCTTCAGTTCATGTAGGAAGGCTTCGGTTACCCCGTAAACTCTAGGGATAGACGGCACAAGACCCATAGACTCCAGGGCGAGGACCAGCGCTGGTATAAAACGGCAGGACCACAGTCTTTTCACCAGCTCCTCAAAATGATTGAAAAAGTAGTATCTAGGCGGGTTGTAGAGGCAAGGATGACGACGCTGGCTGGGATGATTGATCTCACAGCCGATGCATTTTTCTCGTATATATTCGCCAATCACCACGTCTAAAAGTGTAGCTACAGAGGCCTTGATGGTATCCACAAAAATAGTACTGGCCACCCCATCAAACACATCCTCAGGCTGTGTAAATGTCGGGGGTGTCACGGGTCTTGCCAGGGGTGCGTAGAGTGTAGGGCTTCGTGGCATAGAGTCCTTAGTGTCGGGCCCCCATGACGTAGATGCGTCCACGTAGATGGTCTGGAGATCCATGGTGTATGCTGAAATGAAGAACTGGCTGCTTCTTTCTTTTATTGTAGAACAAGGCCATTGGGTATCTGGGGGGGCGTGGTTAAAGCATCCGCTTACTTAGTTTTCTTCTGACGCTGTATCTTCTTGAGGCTCTTTTGCATCGTAATCTTTACGATTCGTATATATTATGCACTTCTTTAAATGAACAAGGCTCTGCCGCTGTTGGCTCTGTACAAAGAGAGCATCCAACGGTTGCAACATTTTCAATTCCATTACATCCCAACTTTTAAAAGGAATAAGCAGACACAGTCGGGTATCCCCAGTCAGGCCACCACCCCTAATGTTGTGGTTTCGGATTGCCTCGGTGCCGATATAGAACTCCACGCAGCCGCACGGTCGTCCATTCTGTCTTTGTATTTTCACCCTGTGAAATATTTGTCCTGAGGAGTCAGGGGTACCTTCCCAACGGGTCTCGTGGCCCGTGAACACACTATACCCCTTGGTGATAAGGCTCAGTTCAGGACACACAACCTTGCGAAAAACCGACCAGTCTTCAACACCATATTCCAAGCCTACAGTCTGGTCTGTATATTCTTCTCCTTCATCTACCGTATAGAGGGTCACTCTACAGGCCAGGTAATCAAACCGATACCCCCACTGCTGACCATTAGACATCAACACTTGATCTGTCAGAGCATTTGCTGGAGGTATTTGGGTTCTATACACATTTAAAAAACGTTTTTTTGGCGCATCATATATTGCGGGTTGATACTTTGCCCTTGCTCTATGGGCAACCCGAGGGCCTGCTTCAGTTGTTACAGTCATCACTTCTTTGTCACCGATCCCAAAATCCATGGTTATTCTTAAGATCTTGTGCACTCTTAAACAGGAATTGTTCTGGGGCTTTATAAGGGGCATTAACCACCCCAAACCGTGAGAAACAGTAACAGGTTGACCTGACACCTGGTCACTTACTCAACCCCCCAACCCTACCCCCCTAACCACCATGATGTCCTGACCTGAAACCCAAATATTGGCATGCCCCCTTCTACAGGACATAGGGTCATAAATCATTACATAGGGTCATAAATCAGGCTTGGGTCATAAATCATTACCGGTTGACCTGACAACTGGACCCTTACTCACCCACCCAGCCCCCACCTAACCACCAGGCTGGCCTGACCGGCAGCCCTTGGGACATGCACACGTCATCAGGACATAGGGTTCACATAGCGGTCACATAGGTTCACATAGGGTCATCAATCAAAATTTTGACGCGTGACATCTACTTTAATCTCTCTCTCGGGACCTACTGACTGTCACAGTCATACTCTGGACCTAGTTTTGTCCTATGGAATAAATGTTGTAGATCTTAATGTTTTTCCTCATAATCCTGGACTATCGGACCACCATTTTATTACGTTTGCAATCGCAACAAATAATCTGTTCAGACCCCAACCAAGGAGCATCAAAAGTCGTACTATAAATTCTCAGACAACACAAAGATTCCTTGATGCCCTTCCAGACTCCCTCTGCCTACCCAAGGACGTCAGAGGACAAAAATCAGTTAACCACCTAACTGAGGAACTCAATTTAACCTTGAGCAATACCCTAGATGCAGTTGCACCCCTAAAAACTAAAAACATTTGTCATAAGAAACTAGCTCCCTGGTATACAGAAAATACCCGAGCCCTGAAGCAAGCTTCCAGAAAATTGGAACGGAAATGGCGCCACACCAAACTGGAAGTCTTCCGACTAGCTTGGAAAGACAGTACCGTGCAGTATCGAAGAGCCCTCACTGCTGCTCAATCATCCTATTTTCCAACTTAATTGAGGAAAATAAGAACAATCTGAAATTTCTTTTTGATACTGTCGCATAGCTAACTAAAAAGCAGCATTCCCCAAGTGAGGATGGCTTTCACTTCAGCAGTAATAAATTCATGAACTTCTTTGAGGAAAAGATCATGATCATTAGAAAGCAAATTACGGACTCCTCTTTAAATCTGCGTATTCCTCCAAAGCTCAGCTGTCCTGAGTCTGCACAACTCTGCCAGGACCTTGGATCAAGAGAGACACTCAAGTGTTTTAGTACTATATCTCTTGACACAATGATGAAAATAATCATGGCCTCTAAACCTTCAAGCTGCATACTGGACCCAATTCCAACTAAACTACTGAAAGAGCTGCTTCCTGTGCTCGGCCCTCCTATGTTGAACATAATAAACGGCTCTCTATCCACCGGATGTGTACCAAACTCACTAAAAGTGGCAGTAATAAAGCCTCTCTTGAAAAAGCCAAACCTTGACCCAGAAAATATAAAAAACTATCGGCCTATATCGAATCTTCCATTCCTCTCAAAAAAAATTTGAAAAAGCTGTTGCGCAGCCACTCACTGCCTTCCTGAAGACAAACAATGTATACGAAATGCTTCAGTCTGGTTTAAGACCCCATCATAGCACTGAGACTGCACTTGTGAAGGTGGTAAATGACCTTTTAATGGCGTCAGACCGAGGCTCTGCATCTGTCCTCGTGCTCCTAGACCTTAGTGCTGCCTTTGATCCCATCAATCACCACATTCTTTTGGAGAGATTGGAAACCCAAATTGGTCTACATGGACAAGTTCTGGCCTGGTTTAGATCTTATCTGTCGGAAAGATATCAGTTTGTCTCTGTGAATGGTTTGTCCTCTGACAAATCAACTGTACATTTCGGTGTTCCTCAAGGTTCCGTTTTGGGACCACTATTGTTTTCACTATATATTTTACCTCTTGGGGATGTCATTCGAAAACATAATGTTAACTTTCACTGCTATGCGGATGACACACAGCTGTACATTTCAATGAAACATGGTGAAGCCCCAAAATTGCCCTCGCTAGAAGCCTGTGTTTCAGACATAAGGAAGTGGATGGCTGCAAACTTTCTACTTTTAAACTCGGACAAAACAGAGATTCTTGATCTAGGTCCCAAGAAACAAAGAGATCTTCTGTTGAATCTGACAATTAATCTTGATGGTTGTAAAGTCGTCTCAAATAAAACTGTGAAAGTCCTCGGCGTTACTCTGGACCCTGATCTCTCTTTTGACGAACATATCAAGACTGTTTCACGGACAGCTTTTTTCTATCTACGTAACATTGCAAAAATCTGAATCTTGCTGTCCAAAAATGATGCAGAAAAATTAATCCATGCTTTTGTTACTTCTAGGTTAGACTACTGCAATGCTCTACTTTCCGGCTACCCGGATAAAGCACTAAATAAACTTCAGTTAGTGCTAAATACGGCTGCTAGAATCCTGACTAGAACCAAAAAATTTGATCATATTACTCCAGTGCTAGCCTCCCTACACTGGCTTCCTGTTAAGGCAAGGGCTGATTTCAAGGTTTTACTGCTAACCTACAAAGCATTACATGGGCTTGCTCCTACCTATCTTTCCGATTTGGTCCTGCCGTACATACCTACACGTACGCTACGGTCACAAGACGCAGGCCTCCTAATTGTTCCTAGAATTTCTAAGCAAACAGCTGGAGGCAGGGCTTTCTCCTATAGAGCTCCATTTTTATGGAATGGTCTGCCTACCCATGTGAGAGACGCAGACTCGGTCTCAACCTTTAAGTCTTTACTGAAGACTCATCTCTTCAGTGGGTCATCTGATTGAGTGTAATCTGGCCCTGGAGTGTGAAGGTGAACGGAAAGGCTCTGGAGCAACAAACCGCTCTTGCGGTCTCTGCCTGGCCGGTTCCCCTCTCTCCACTGGGATTCTCTGCCTCTAACCCTATTACAGGGGCTGAGTCACTGGCTTACTGGTGCTCTTTCATGCCGTCCCTAGGAGGGGTGCGTCACTTGAGTGGGTTGAGTCACTGACGGAATCTTCCTGTCTGGGTTGGCGCCCCCCCTTGGGTTGTGCCGTAGCGGAGATCTTTGTGGGCTATACTCGGCCTTGTCTCAGGATGGTAAGTTGGTGGTTGAAGATATCCCTCTAGTGGTGTGGGGGCTGTGCTTTGGCAAAGTGGGTGGGGTTATATCCTTTCTGTTTGGCCCTGTCCGGGGGTATCATCGGATGGGGCCACAGTTTCTCCTGACCCCTCCTGTCTCAGCCTCCAGTATTTATGCTGCAGTAGTTTATGTGTCGGGGGGCTATGGTCAGTTTGTTATATCTGGAGTACTTCTCCTGTCTTATCCGGTGTCCTGTGTGAATTTAAGTATGCTCTCTCTAATTCTCTCTTTCTTTCTTTCTCTCTCTCGGAGGACCTGAGCCCTAGGACCATGCCTCAGGACTACCTGGCATGATGACTCCTTGCTGTCCCCAGTCCACCTGGCTGTGCTGCTGCTCCAGTTTCAACTGTTCTGCCTGCGGCTATGGAACCCTGACCTGTTCACTGGACGTGCTACCTGTCCCAGACCTGCTGTTTTCCACTCTCTAGAGACAGCAGGAGCGGTAGAGATACTCTTAATGATCAGCTATGAAAAGCCAACTGACATTTACTCCTGAGGTGCTGACTTGCTGCACCCTCGACAACTACTGTGATTATTATTATTTGACCATGCTGGTCATTTATGAACATTTGAACATCTTGGCCATGTTCTGTTATAAGAAGAGGACTGGCCACCCCTCATAGCCTGGTTCCTCTCTAGTTTCTTCCTAGGTTTTGGCCTTTCTAGGGAGTTTTTAGCCACCGTGCTTCTACACCTGCATTGCTTGCTGTTTGGGGTTTTAGGCTGAGTTTCTGTACAGCACTTTGAGATATCAGCTGATGTAAGAAGGGCTATATAAATACATTTGATTTGATTATATACAGTACCCGTCAAAAGTTTGGACATACCTACTCATTCCAGTTTTTTTATTACTATTTTCTACATTGTAGAATAATAGTGATGACATAAAAACGATGAAATAACAAATATGGAATCATGTAGTAACCAAAGAAGTGTTAAAGAAATCAAAATATATATTATATTTGATATTCTTCAATGTAGCCACGCTTTGCCTTGATGACAGCTTGGCACACTCTTGGAATTCTCTCAACCAGCTTCACCTGGAATGCTTTTCCAACAGTCTTGAAGGAGTTCCCACATATGCTGTGCACTCGTTGGATGCTTTTCCTTCACTTTGCGGTCCAACTCATCCCAAACCATCTCAATTGAGTTGAAGTCGGGTGATTGTGGAGGTCAGGTCATCTGATGCAGCACTCCACCACTCTCATTGGTCAAATAGCCCTTACACAGCCTGGATGTGTGTTGGGTCATTGTCCTGTTGAAAATCAAATAGTAGTCCCACGAAGCACGAACCAGATGCCGTAATGCCATGCTGGTTAAGTGTGTCTTGAATTTTAAATAAATCACAGACAGTGTCACCAGCAATGCACCCCCACACCATCTCACCTCCATCTCCATTATTCACTGTGGGAACCACACATGCAGAGATAATCCGCTCACCTACTCTGCGTCTCACAAAAACACGGAGGTTGGAACCAAAAATCTCAAATTTGGAGGACATATTTCCACCAGTCTAATTTCTATTGCTTCTTCGTCCAAGTAAGTGTCTTCTTCTTATTGGTCTCCTTTAGTAGTGGTTTCATTGCAGCAATTCGATACTGAAGGTGTAACGATGTGCGCTGAGAGTCGGGAAGCAAGTTCAGGGAGTGAGTGTTTTAATCAATTAATTCAACATAAAACAAAACAAGAAACACGAACAATGCACAGACTAAACACTGGAACAGAAACAATAACACCTGGGGAACGAACCAAAGGGAGTGATATATATAGGGAAGGTAATCAGGCAGGTGATGGAGTCCAGGTGAGTGATGACATGCAGGTGCGCGTAACGAGTACACCCATCACCATCGTGCCCAGTGCTACTCTCAGTGGAGTGGGAGTGTAGCCCAGAGCTACTCTCAGTGTGGTGGGAGTGTAGCCCAGTGCTAGTCTCAGTGGAGTGGGAGTGTAGTCCAGTGCTAGTCTCAGTGGAGTGGGAGTGTAGCCCAGTGCTAGTCTCAGTGTGGTGGGAGTGTAGTCCAGTGCTACTCTCAGTGTGGTGCGAGTGTAGTCCAGTGCTAGTTTCAGTGTGCTGGAAAGACTCAGCACCAGAGTATGTGAGAAATGTTGAGCAGTTGGAAATCCTGATCAACTCTCAGGTGCTCTACATCCTTTCCAACCGCACTGTTAAAAACCACTCTCTCGCAGGAAAATTACAGCTGCTCCAATTTTGGTCCATTGATTAAAATCACCCTAACCAAAACTCATCTATTTTTGTGACTACCTGGACCTACCATTTTGTTTTGAAATATTGAAACCAAACAATATGATTTGAATTAAAAGTATTTGAATAAACAACATGAAAAGGTGACTATGAAGCTCTCATCATTTCAAATATGCTACATGTCATATTAAACAGCATATAAACACTCTATATAGGTCAGGAGCCAGACAGGGAACCTAAGATAGAACGAAAATGAATTATTTTGTCACGTTCTGACCTTAGCTCCTTTTTTATGTCTTTATTTTAGTTTGGTCAGGGCGTGAGTTGGGGTGGGCATTCTATGTTGTTTTTCTATGTTTTGTTCTGTTGTTAGATTTCTATGTGTTGGGCCTAGTATGGTTCTCAATCAGAGGCAGGTGTCAGTCGTTGTCTCTGATTGGGAGCCATATTTAGGTAGCCTGTTTTTCATTGTGTGTTGTGGGTGATTGTTTCCTGTTGTAGTGTTTGTTTCACATTTCAGGACTGTTTCGGTTTTCGGTATTATTCACATTGTTATTTTGTATTTTTAGTGTTCAGTTTGAATAAATTAAAATGGACACTTACCATGCTGCGTATTGGTCCGATCCTTGCTACTCCTCAGACGAAGAGGACGAGAACCGTTACATATTTAGGATATATTATTAGCCTTTTTATTTTAATAATTTCAAGTCTATAGCATACAAATGAATTAATTGTGAAGCATTTGCGAGTGTGACACACCAGGCCAGCAGGAACATTAAGTGCTCAGCATTTAAACAACATTTTGTTGCATTAAACCATTATAGTCTATAAATTGTGCATATAGGCTGTGACTTACTTAGAATGAAATCAGAATTTGACGAAAAATGCCTTATTGGGCTCAATCTACAGTGCCTTTGAATTCACTTGTAGATACATGGGTTTGGCCTGAGTCTGTGGCTTCAGGCTCATGTGATGGTGCCTGGGGAGCCGGCCAACAGCAGAGAATACCCTCCCCGTGCTTGCAGAGCCACTGGGGATGCTAAACACCCTTTGGGTCACTCTTGCCAGGCTGGGCAGGGATGCAAAGTGTATTTATTATTTTTCTGTTGGTAGACCTACATTTTTTTTAACTGAAAGCTCCTTGAAAGAGGTTTTTATTTATTTATTTTTTATTTCAGCTTTTATTTGCAACTGCGACCTGGCCAAGATAAAGCAAAGCAGTTCGACACATACAACAACACAGAGTTACACATGGAATAAATAAACATACAATCAATAATACAGTAGAAAAATCTATATACAGCATGTGCAAATGAGGTAGGATAAGAGAGGTAAGGCAATGAATAGGCCATGGTGGCGAAGTAATTACAATATAGCAATTAAACACTGGAATGGTAGGATGTGCAGAAGATGAATGTGCAAGTAGAGATACTGGGGTGCAAAGGAGCAAGATAAATAAATACAGTATGGGGATGAGGTAGATTGGATGGGCTATTTACAGATGAGCTATGTACAGGTGCAGTGAGATGTGAGCTGCTCTGACAGCTGGTGCTTAAAGCTAGTGAGGGAGGTAAGAGTCTCCAGCTTCAGAGATTTTTGCAGTTCGTTCCAGTCATTGGCAGCAGAGAACTGTAAGGAGAGCCGGCCAAAGGAAGAATTGGGAGTGTAGTTCAGTACTACCTCCCACTGAGGTAATATGTCAGGCCTAATATGACTAAATCAATAATAGCCTGTTGTAAAGATAGAAAGAACGAAAATAAATATACTTTTTTTTTTTAAATGCTTTGCTACAATGACACACTTAGCAAGCCACCCACCTCGTTCCTTTCTGTTAGTACATAGTACACCATCATGCTTTCAGGGTACGTGTCTTTTCAGATTCCACAATGATTTTTTGTTGTGGACACTACATCACCGTACACACTCTCTTGCTCTTGGTTCTCCTCATCTTTGTAAGTCACCTTGATTTTCCACCTGTGTGTTTTATCAGTTTCTTCATGAAAATATTTAGCGAACTCCATGACAGCAGCTAAAGCAAGGGGGCAGGGCTATAGCAGTACACAAGTAGCCTACAAATGCAATGCTGGGGTGGACATCCCCTGAGCTCGTGAAGGGTAGTTAGCACTACTGGAGCGATACTGAAGTGAAATTGAAGTGGACGAGAAGGTCAACGCTCCAGCCTTTGGGAAACACGCTCTCTATATAACCCTCCTCCCATTTCAGACTTGCTCTCACTATGGATGTTTCCAGGAAGCTGAATTAACAGTAACACACATTTTTTGCTTCACTGTGGGTTGTGGGTTGACATTAGATAGTAGGCGAATTTGTGGTTATTAATGTTATGCCACTGTGAGTAGAGTAATGGTTAGAGTGAGCCAATAGTGACCGGTTGTGGTCCAAGATGACTGCAATAAGAGCAGGTGTTTGGTTCCACCCCAGCCCTAAAAAAACGTATTTAACTAATGAGGATCTAGATTGAAGAAGTGATTTGATTATCAGTGTTGGGCTGGAACAAAAGCCTGCAGGCCCAGCAGCCCCCCAGCCTGGGACCAGGGTTGACCACCTCAGTATTTAGAGGGGTTTGGCTGATTCCCCTCTACTAGGGTTTGATCCCTATCTGGGGATCAGTGGTCGTCTTATGTGGCAGGGCTTGCAAACTATTACAAACTACAAAGGGAAGCACAGCCGCGAGCTGCCCAGTGACACGAGCCTACCAGACGAGTTAAATCACTTCTATGGTCGCTTAAGAGGCAAGCAACACTGAGGCATGCATGAGCGCATCAGCTGTTCCGGACGACGCTCTCCATAGCCGACGTGAGTAAGACCTTTAAACAGGTCAACATACACAAGGCTGCGTGGCCAGACGGATTACCAGGACGTGTCCCCTGGGCATGTGCTGACCAACTGGCAGGTGTCTTCACTGACATTTTCAACATGTCCCTGATTGAGTCTGTAATACCAACATGTTTCAAGCAGACCACCATAGTCCCTGTGCCAAAGAACACAAAGGCAACCTGCCTAAATGACTACAGACCCGTAGCACTCACCTCCATAGCCATGAAGTGCTTTGAAAGGTTGGTAATGGCTCACATCAACACCATTATCCCAGAAACCCTAGATCCACTCCAAATTGCATACTGTCCAAACAGATCCACAGATGATGCAATCTCTATTGCACTCCACACTGCACTTTCCCACCTGGACAAAAGGAACACTTATGTGAGAATGCTATTCATTGACTACAGCTCAGCGTTCAACACCATAGTACCCTCAACGCTCATCACTAAGCTAAGGATCCTGGGACTAAACACCTCCCTCTGCAACTGGATCCTGGACTTCCTGACGGGCCGCCCCCAGGTGGTGAGGGTAGGTAGCAACATATCTGCCACGCTGATCCTCAACACTGGAGCTCCCCAGGGGTGCGTGCTCAGTCCCCTACTGTAATCCCTGTTCACCCACGACTTCATGGCCAGGCACGAATCCAACACCATCATTAAGTTTGCAGACGACACAACAGTGGTAGGCCTGATCACCGACAATGACGAGACAGCCTATAGGGAGGAGGTCAGAGACCTGGCCAGGTGGTGCTAGAATAATAACCTATCCCTCAACGTAACCAAGACTAAGGAGAGGATTGTGGACTACAGGAAAAGGAGGACTGAGCACGCCCCCATTCTCATCGACGGGGCTGTAGTGGAGCAGGTTGAGAGCTTCAAGTTCCTTGGTGTCCACATCAACAACAAACTAGAATGGTCCAAACACACCAAGACAGTCGTGAAGAGGGCACGACAAAACCTATTCCCCCTCAGGAAACCAAAAAGATTTGGCATGGGTCCTGAGATCCTCAAAAGGTTCTACAGCTGCAACATCGAGAGCATCCTGACTGGTTGCATCACTGCCTGGTACGGCAATTGCTCAGCCTCTGACCGCAAGGCACTACAGAAGGTAGTGCGTACGGCCCAGTACATCACTGGGGCTAAGCTGCCTGCCATCCAGGACCTCTACACCAGGCGGTGTCAGAGGAAGGCCCTAAAAATTGTCTAAGACCCCAGCCACCCCAGTCATAGACTGTTCTCTGTAATACCACATGGCAAGCGGTACCGGAGTGCCAAGTCTAGGACAAAAAGGCTTCTCAACAGTTTTTACCCCCAAGCCTTAAGACTCCTGAACAGGTAATCAAATGGCTACCCGGACTATTTGCATTGTGTGCTCTCTCCCCCCAAACCCCTCTTTTTACGCTGTTGCTACTCTCTGTTTATCATATATACATAGTCACTTTAACTATACATTCATGTACATACTACCTGAATTGGGCCGAGCAACCAGTGCTCCCGCACATTGGCTAACCGGGCTATCTGCATTGTGTCCCGTCACCCACCACCCGCCAACCCCTTTTTTACGCTACTGCTACTCTCTGTTCATCATATATGCATAGTCACTTTAACTATATCTACATGTACATACTACCTCAATCAGCCTGACTAACCGGTGTCTGTATGTAGCCTCGCTACTTTTATAGCCTCGCTACTGTATATAGCCTGTCTTTTTACGGTTGTTTTATTTCTTTACTTACCTATTGTTCACCTAATACCTTTTTTGCACTATTGGTTAGAGCCTGTAAGTACGCATTTCACTGTAAGGTCTACACACCTGTTGTATTCGGCGCACGTGACAAATAAACTTTGATTTGATTTGATTCATAGTGGGTGGCCCCTGTACTTGACCAAGTGGCTTATTTAATTGACCCAAATAGTAGATGAGTCAAATATCAGTCATGGATCATCTGGTATAAGCTAGCCATGACTATCCAGTAGCAAAACCAAACCATCTGCACCACTAAGCATTAGGCTACTACTACCCCCCGCTAACTGCCCAGTGACTCACCCACAGTACACACAGTACTACACACAGTACTACACACAGTACTACACACAGTACTACACACGTACTGAAACAAAAACAGATTTTCACTTAGTACAGTCATTTCCCTACTGCGTGACTTGGTGTCAAGAAAATGCAGTACTAGCCATTTGTGCATTACTGTAAAGCAAGGGACAGGGGGATGGTTCATGTGTGTCTGTGTGTGTGTTCGGTTGGTCTACTTAACATCTGGGGTCTCCTCTAGGGTAGCCAATGCCCTGTCTGCCTGTAAGCTCCTTTACTGGGAGATAACCCAGTGAGTAGATTAGTGGGGGGTTTGGGTGGGTTACATCCTCTGTACTGTCAGGATCACACACACACACACACACACACACACACACACACACACACACACACACACACACACACACACACACACACACACACACACACACACACACACACACACACACACACACACACACACCCTCTGTGCCCACTGGGCTCTCACACTTGGGATCAAACCACTAAAACCCTCCTGGAAACAGGCCTCACTATGGGGTAAGACACACACACACACACACACACCAGTGGAGGCTGCTGAGAGGAGGACGGCTCACAATAATGTCTGGAACAGAGCGAATGGAATGGCATCAAACATCTGGAAACCATGGAAACCTTGTGTTTGATGTTGTTGATGCCTTTGCACATATTCCATTCCAGCCATTACCACATGCCCGTCCTCCCCAATTAAGGTGCCACCAGCCTCCTGTGACATACACACACACAAGCCCACCCCCTTTCCCTCGCTTTCCAGTAATGGTTTCGCTAAGTCTGGCCCTGAGGAAGAAGGGATAAATATATCTATCAGTCAGGAAGGGATAGCTATCAGATGCCTTTAATCTCCCTTTATCTCTCTCTTCTCTTCGCACTTTCTCTCTCTCTCTCTCTGTCGCTGTCATTTTGTCAGGAATTTACAAGCAGTAAAACCAGCTTTTAAACTGAGAAATCCCATCTGCACATCTCTGTCTCACTCAGGATGCTACAAGTGCTGAAACATACTTCTGGATGATGAGGCAAGAAGCACATTAGTAGCATAGCAATAGCTGGATGCACCCCAAAATGGTCTGGATGATTTCAATTTTTGTATGATTTTTGTAACATAAATCCCCCTTGGTCCTGAAGGGATGCACAGAACGCAAAACACAGCAGGTTATCACATGTAAAACACAGCAGGTTATCACATGTAAAACACAGCAGGTTATCAAAGCAGGCTATCACATGTAAAACACTGCAGGTTATCACAGCAGGTTATCGCATGTAAAACACTGCAGGTTATCGCATGTAAAACACTGCAGGTTATCACATGTAAAATACAGCAGGTTATCACATGTAAAACACAGCAGGTTATCACATGTAAAACACAGCAGGTTATCACATGTAAAACACAGCAGGTTATCACATGTAAAACACAGCAGGTTATCACATGTAAAACACTGCAGGTTATCAAAGCAGGCTATCACATGTAAAACACTGCAGGTTATCACATGTAAAACACTGCAGGTTATCACATGTAAAACACAGCAGGTTATCACATGTAAAACACTGCAGGTTATCACATGTAAAACACAGCAGGTTATCAAAGCAGGCTATCACATGTAAAACACAGCAGGTTATCACATGTAAAACACTGCAGGTTATCACATGTAAAACACAGCAGGTTATCACATGTAAAACACAGCAGGTTATCACATGTAAAACACTGCAGGTTATCACATGTAAAACACTGCAGGTTATCACATGTAAAACACTGCAGGTTATCACATGTAAAACACTGCAGGTTATCACATGTAAAACACTGCAGGTTATCACATGTAAAACACTGCAGGTTATCACATGTAAAACACAGCAGGTTATCACATGTAAAACACTGCAGGTTATCGCATGTAAAACACTGCAGGTTATCGCATGTAAAACACTGCAGGTTATCGCATGTAAAACACTGCAGGTTATCACATGTAAAACACCACAGGTTATCACAGCAGGTTATCACATGCAAAACACAGCAGGTTAACACATGCAAAACAGAGCAGGTTATCACACATACAACACTGCAGGTTATCACAGCAGGTTATCACATGTAAAACACTGCAGGTTATCACAGCAGGATATCACATGTAAAACACCGCAGTTAATCACAGCAGGTTATCACACGTAAAACACTGCAGGTAATCACAGCAAGGTTTTTGTGGGGTTTTTTTTACATTTATTGAATATTCGAAATATACAATATACTTGCAGTGAAGCCGCTCAATAACTACATCATACCAGTCATCCAACAGATTCCCATTCAGACACACAGAAGCATCCAGGGTCAATGCCCTGCTCAAGGGCACTTTGACCGATCTACCACCCGGCCAAAAAACGTGAACCCGAACTCTCCAAAATCCCCCCACAGTTCCCCAATAGCTGTCCCTCAATCATTTGAGACTCCTCCCACAATTCCCCCCCCACCCCAGGAAGAAAAAAATTATAATTTAAAATACAATTAATTCCATTCCCCACCCCCCAAGAACCCCCCAATTGACCAACAACCAAGAGAATGAACTAAAGAGAAATAAGGAAAAGACAGAAGAAAACAGCAAACAACAATGCCATTTTTTTTTAAATAAAACAAAATAAATGTAAAACAAAGGACATCAAGGACAACTGAAATCATAACAGCGATGCCAACTGTATATGTGTGTGGATGTCTGGCACTATTACATGTATGTGTGTGTTCTTGTATGTGTTTATTTGAATGAGAGTGTTTTATATGCATGTGTACAAACACCTGCATGGCATCAGACTCAGGCAAACCGGCATTAGTTGTAAAAACACTGCCACTTAGTGTCATTCAAATGTACTTTTTATTATGTTTTATTTTAACTTTTTAAAAATTATTATTATTTTTAAACTTTTATCTTTGACCATCTGTCTCTCACACAGGAACTCCACTGCCACTTGTCTCCAATTCCACATACCAACCCTCAGCTTCCCACAGCCCATCCCATCTAATCACAGCATGTTATCACATGTCAAACACTGCAGGTTATCACATGTCAAACACTGCAGGTTATCACATGTCAAACACTGCAGGTAATCACAGCAGGTTATCACATGTAAATCACTGCAGGTTTTCACATGCAAAGAAAAAGTTAAAAAAGATTTTTAAACAAAAATATGCGTTGTATTTACAATAATGTTTGTTCTTCACTTCTTGCCCTTCACTTCTTGCAACAGGTCACACAGCTTGCTGCTGTGATGGCACACTGTGGTATTTCACCCAGTAGATATGGGAGTTTATCAATATTGAATCTGTGTAATCTGAGGGAAATATGTGTCTCTAATATGGTTATACATTTGGCAGGAGGTTAGGAAGTGCACCTCCGTTTCCACCTAATTTTGTGGGCACATAGCACATCTCTCTCCGTCTCTCTCCCTCTCTCTTCCTCTCTCTCTCCCTCTCTCTCCGTCTCTCTCTGTTTCTCTCTCCGTCTCTCTCCCCGTCTCCCTCCCTTTCTCTACGTCT
Source organism: Salvelinus namaycush (assembly GCF_016432855.1). Classification (NCBI taxonomy): domain Eukaryota; kingdom Metazoa; phylum Chordata; class Actinopteri; order Salmoniformes; family Salmonidae; genus Salvelinus; species Salvelinus namaycush. The sequence goes on from NC_052330.1 coordinate 33,648,907, forward strand.
CTCTCCCTTTCTCTCCCTCTCTGTCTCTTTATCACGCAGCCCAGTGTTTGAGCACCTGTATCATTGGACCTAGTGTGTGTGTGTGTGTGTGTGTGTGTGTGTGTGTGTGTGTGTGTGTGTGTGTGTGTGTGTGTGTGTGTGTGTGTGTGTGTGTGTGTGTGTGTGTGTGTGTGTGTGTGTGTGTGTGTGTGTGTGTGTATATATCATGCATTATTCACACATCCGAAAAAGGGATGAGCCTGGTCGAGTCGATATAATGGACTTCAAGTGTTGTGCAGAAAACACACAATACAGAAGAATACCTATTTTATATTCATCAACACAGCCATGCTATCTTTACACTGCCTATGAAACCCTCTCTCACCAATACAAACCCTCTCTTAACATTACAAACCTACTCTCACCAATACAAACCCTCTCTTACCAATACAAAAAAAACTCTTACCAATACAGAACCCTCTATTACCAATACAAAACAACCCTCTCTAACCATTACAAAAGCCTCTCTTATGCTGCCAGCACCAAGCTTCACTGAGGGGATGGTGTTCCTGGGGTGATGAGAGGTGTTGGGTTTGTGCCAGACATAACGTTTTCCTTGAATGGTCAAAAAGCTATACGCATTATCGCATTATCTCATTATCACATTATCTCATTATCTCATTATCTCTTAGAATTAAAAAAAAAAAAGTCCTCTTTTTTTTCACTTAACCAATTTGGACTATTTTGTGTATGTCCATTACATGAAATCCAAATAAAAATCTATTTAAATTACAGGTTGTAAAGCAACAAAATAGGGGGGTGAACATTTTTGCAAAGCACTGTACCAATACAAACCCTCTCTTACCAATACACAAACCGTTTTACAAAATACAAAACCCTCTCTTAACAATTACAGCCCTCTCTTACCAAAACAAAGCATCACTTACCAATACAGAACCCTCTCTTATCAACAAAAACCCAATTTTACCAAACAATACCTCTCCTACCAATACAAAACCCTATTTTAACAATACAAAGCATCCCTCTCTTACCAATACAAAATCCTCTCTAACAAATACAAAACAATCCTCTTACCAATAAAAATGATTATTTTACCAATACAAAACCTCTCTTACCAATACAAACCATCGATTACCAATACAAACCATCTATTACCAATACAAAACCCTCTGTTACAAATACAAAATCATCTTTTAACAATACAAAACCTCTCTTACTGTCACGCCCTGGCCATAGAGAGGTTTTTATTCTCTATTTTGGTTAGGCCAGGGTGTGACTAGGGTATGCATTCTAGATTCTTTATTTCTATGTTTTCTATTTCTTTGTTTTTGGCTGAGTGTGGTTCCCAATCAGAGGCAGCTGTCTATCGTTGTCTCTGATTGGGAATCATACTTAGGCAGTCCTTTTTCCCTCTTTCATTTGTGGGTTCTTATTTTTGCATTGGTTGGTATTTTGCCCTGCAGAACGTCACGTTCGTATTTTGTTTTGTTGTTGTCGGTGTTCGTTAAATAAATAACGAGAATGAACACGTACAACGCTGCGCTTTGGTCCACTTCTTCCCATGACGATCGTGACACTTACCAATAAAAAATATTATTTTACCAACACAAACCCTCTCTTATCAATACAAACTCTATTTTACTATTACAAACCCTCTCTTACCGATACAAACCAGCTTTTACCAATACAAATCCCTCTCTTACCAACACAAAAACCCTCTCTTACCAAAACAAACCGTCTCTTACCAAAACAAACTGTCTCTTACCAATACAAAACCCTCTCTTATAAACACAAACCCTATTTTACCAAACAAAACCCTCTCCTACCAATACACAATCCTCTTTTAACAATACAAAACATCTCTCTCTTACCAATACAAAATGATCTCTTACCAAAACAAACCCTCTTTAACCAATACAAACCCTCTTTTACCAATACAAACCCTCTCTTACCAATACAAATCCCTCTCTTACCAACACAAACCCTCTCTTACCAATACAAATCCCTCTCTTACCAACACAAATCGTCTCTTACCAATACAAAACCCTCTCTTAGAAATACAAAATCATCTTTTAACAATACAAAACAAAAATACAAAACCTCTCTTACCAATAAAAATGATTATTTTACTATTACAAAACAACCCTCTCTTACCGATACAAAACCCTCTTTTACCAATACAACCCTCTCTTATCAATACAAACCCTATTTTACGAATACAAAACCCTCTCTTATCAATACAAACCCTATTTTACGAATACAAAACCCTCTCTTACCAATACACAATCCTCTTTTAACAATACAAAACTTTCTCTTACCAATACAACCCATCGATTACCAATACAAAACCATCTCTTACCAATACAAAACCCTCTGTTACCAATACAAAACCTATTGTACAAATACACAACCCTCTTTTACAAATACCATATCCTCTCTTACCAATACAAACGCTCTCTTACAAATAAAGACCTGTCTTACCAATACAAAACCCTCTCTTACTAATACAAAACCGTCTCTTACCAATACAAAACCCTCTTTTACCAATACAAAACCCTCTTTTACCAATACAACCCTCTTTTACCAATTCAAAATCCTCTCTTAACAATATAAAACGCTCTTTTAACAATACAAAACAACCATCTCTTACCATTATAAAACCCTCTTTTACCAATACAACCCTCTCTTACCAATACAAACCCTCTCTTACCAATACAAACCCTCTCTTACCAATACAAACCCTCTCTTACTAATACAAAACCCTCTCTTACCAATACAAACCCTCTCTTACCAATACAAACCCTCTCTTACCAATACAAACCCTCTCTTACTAATACAAAACCCTCTCTTACCAATACAAACCCTCTCTTACCAATACAAACCATCTCTTACCAATAGAAACCCTCTCTTACCAATAGAAACCCTCTCTTATCAATACTCAACCCTCTCTTACCAATACCAACCCTCTCTTACCAATAGAAACCCTCTCTTATCAATACAAGCCCTCTCTTACCAATAGAAACCCTCTCTTATCAATACAAAACCCTCTCTTACCAATACAAACCCTTTCTTACCAATACAAACCATCTCTTACCAATAGAAACCCTCTCTTACCAATAGAAACCCTCTCTTACCAATACAAACCCTCTCTTATCAATAGAAACCCTCTCTTATCAATACTCAACCCTCTTAACATTACAAACCTCTCTTACCAATACAGAACCCTATTTTAACAATAAAAAACGACCCTCTCTTACCTGTACAAAACTCTCTGTTGCCATTACAAAATCTTCTTTTACCAATACAAAACAACACTCTCTTACCAATACAAACCCTCTCTTACCAATACAAACCCTCTCTTACCAATACAAACCCTCTCTTATCAATACAAGCCCTCTCTTACCAATACACACCATATTTTACCAATTCAAAACCTCTCTTACCAATACAAACCATCTCTTACCAATACAAACCATCTCTTACCAATACAAACCCTCTCTTAAAGTATCAAACCCCTACAGCACACCAGACAGCTATCATAGCACTAGAAGCACAATCAAAATGAATGCTGGCTCCCTCTTCTAACACAGCCAGGCAGTAAAACCAAATGTGTGTCCCAAATAGCACCATATTCCCTACATAGCAATAGGACTCTGGTCAAAAGTAGTGCACTATATAGGGAATATGATGCCATTTTGGGATGCTGCCTGAAGCTTCTCCTCAGTGGTAATGTTTAATGGCAATACCTTCACTGAAGAGCCTTTACACCTGGGGCTATCCATATCGTGTTGCTGCTTTATTGTGTGTGTGTGTGTGTGTGTGTGTGTGTGTGTGTGTGTGTGTGTGTGTGTGTGTGTGTGTGTGTGTGTGTGTGTGTGTGTGTGTGTGTGTGTGTGTGTGTGTGTGTGTGTGCCTGCTCTAGTGTTTGTTCACGTATGCAGAGCATGAGAAGCAGCGGTGATGTTAGCATGTAATGCGGTGATGTTAGCATGTAATGCGGTGATGTTAGCATGTAATGCGGTGGTGTTAGCATGTAATGCGGTGATGTTAGCATGTAATGCGGTGATGTTAGCATGTAATGCGGTGATGTTAGCATGTAATGCGGAGATGTTAGCATGTAATGCGGTGATGTTAGCATGTAATGCGGTGATGTTAGCATGTAATGCGGTGATGTTAGCATGTCATGCGGTGATGTTAGCATGTAATGCGGAGATGTTAGCATGTAATGCGGTGATGTTAGCATGTAATGCGGTGATGTTAGCATGTAATGCGGTGATGTTAGCATGTCATGCGGTGATGTTAGCATGTCATGCGGTGATGTTAGCATGTAATGCGGTGATGTTAGCATGTAATGCGGTGATGTTAGCATGTAATGCGGAGATGTTAGCATGTAATGCGGTGATGTTAGCATGTAATGCGGTGATGTTAGCATGTAATGCGGTGATGTTAGCATGTAATGCGGTGATGTTAGCATGTAATGCGGTGATGTTAGCATGTAATGCGGAGATGTTAGCATGTAATGCGGTGATGTTAGCATGTAATGCGGTGATGTTAGCATGTAATGCGGTGATGTTAGCATGTCATGCGGTGATGTTAGCATGTCATGCGGTGATGTTAGCATGTAATGCGGTGATGTTAGCATGTAATGCGGTGATGTTAGCATGTAATGCGGAGATGTTAGCATGTAATGCGGAGATGTTAGCATGTAATGCGGTGATGTTAGCATGTAATGCGGTGATGTTAGCATGTAATGCGGTGATGTTAGCATGTAATGCGGTGATGTTAGCATGTAATGCGGTGAGGTTAGCATGTAATGCGGTGATGTTAGCATGTAAATCTTGGCGGGGCAAACAAGCTAAAACATGTGGGATGCATGCCAGCAAAGACACTAAACAACACAGCACTTAACAATACATTACAGTTTTTCCCAATTGTTTGCACACTAAAATTGGAACTTGAAACACAATCACCTAAACCTGAAACTCATGTACCAAATTCCTAAACCAAGTCTACAAAATTGCATTTTCAATTCCATATCACACTTTTGCAAAACACTACACACAGCTCTCTACATTAGGCACAACATTCACAATTAAAACACCTTTAGTCCCTTTGGAAAGCAAGCCAATCACAATGTCAAGCTCTGTACACCAATTGGCAACACCCACTCCTCACATTTGTAAACACTAGTTGCTGAATTGAGAGGTGAAGCTCTTGCTTCACCATTGACCTCCATTTTCCTCCAGAACAGGAGAGCTCATCTGTGGCCTTTTCTAGTGTTAAAGCTCTGATTTCTAAGTGAACAATTCAGCAACTAGTGTTTACAAATGTGAGGAGTGGGTGTTGCCAATTGGTGTATAGAGCTTGACATTGTGATTGGCTTGCTTTCCAAAGGGACTAAAGATGTTTTAATTGTGAATGTTGTGCCTAATGTAGAGAGCTGTGTGTAGTGTTTTGCAAAAGTGTGATAAGAGGAGGTAAGAGGAGGAAGAGGAGGACGAGGAAGGACAGTTGTCTCAGATGAGATGAGGATCACATTGGTTGACCATGTGCTCAACCATGGGTTGAGACTGAGGGAGGCTGGGCAGAGAGTTCAGCCCAACCTGAGCCACTACACGGTTACATCTATCATCCATACATTCAGAAATGACAACCGGTAAGTTACCTACCATCTACACTACGCTCTTTATGTATGTCTACTGTAGTATACTGCTGTCCGACATATCAGTAGGCCTATGTTACTCAGTGATTGTTGGTCAATGTGTACAGTTATGTCATTTCATATTGAAAGAAAATGTATTATTTTAGCTTACTGTAACCAATCATATCATATTTGTGGATCTTCTGCAGAAATGGGAAACGGCCAGGCCATGGTGGAAGAAACTGTTCACACCAGAACAGAAGACCGCTACTGTGAACATGGTGGTGGCAAACAATACCATTAGACTACGAGAAACCCAGAACCACATAATTGCAGACAACACAATATTCAATAACATTCACCAGGTGGGCTTGTCTACCTTGTAGACCTGTTCCATCTGGATTTGGTTGTGCTGTAAAACACGTTTGCATGTAGACAAGCCCAGCGGGTGGATGTTATTGAATATTGTGTTGTCTGCAATTATGTGGTTCTGGATTTCTCATAGTCTAATGGTATTATTTGCCGCCACCATGTTCACAACAGCGGTCTCCTGTTCTGGTGTGAACAGCCGGTGTCTTCCACCATGGCCTGGCCGTCTCCCAGTTCTGGTGTGAACAGCCGGTGTCTTCCACCATGGCCTGGCCGTCTCCCAGTTCTGGTGTGAACAGCCGGTGTCTTCCACCATGGCCTGGCCGTCTCCTGTTCTGGTGTGAACAGCCGGTGTCTTCCACCATGGCCTGGCGGTCTCCTGTTCTGGTGTGAACAGCCGGTGTCTTCCACCATGGCCTGGCCGTCTCCTGTTCTGGTGTGAACAGCCGGTGTCTTCCACCATGGCCTGGCCGTCTCCCAGTTCTGCAGAAGATCCACACATTTTATTTTTACCTTTATTTAACTAGGCAAGTCAGTTAATAACAAATTCTTATTTACAATGACAGCATAGGAACAGTGGGTTAACTGCCTTGTTCAGGGGCAGAATGACAGATTTTTCCTTGTCAGCTCGGGGATTCGATCTTGCAACCTTTCAGTTACAAGTCCAACACTCGAACCACTAGGCTGCCTGCCTAGTGGTGATGATATGATTGGTTACAGAGCATCAGCATGGCTGATGGAGGTGTATGACCGGCGTCCCATCGCACGCATGCTTCTTCTCCAGGCAATGGAGGTGAAGTTGATGTGGGGGATTTCGGCGGTTGGATCCGTCACTCCAGAGGATTCTTTCCCCGCTTTTTACCCAGGGAGAACATCACTTGTGATGTAGATGAGGTGCTGTGGCCAGACCACATTAAGAGTTTTGAAAGAATGAGCCACTTTCATGTTTTATTTTAGTACAGAAAACCCTTTATCTTACTGAATGGTTTTCCTGGTTTTCTCCTGTTGGGAATGGAAAGTGTTACATACAAAACACAAGTGTTCAAAAATACTGCATTTTGGGAATAAACAACAATGTTTTTGTTACTATATTGCATGTGTGTGTGTTTATTTATGTATATTTGAGTAGGTATACATTACTGTAACAATCTTTTACAACCGGCTACAGTGTAACACTGAAAATGAAAAAGGCATAAACCTACTGCTGGGATATTCATAGTAGTGTTTAGTGTTGAGCACATCAGTGTGGTGTTGGTTGTTAGACAGATCTAATCATAGTGTTGATCACATCAGTGTGGTGTTGGTTGTTAGACAGATCTAGTCATAGTGTTGATCACATCAGTGTGTTGGTTGGTAGACAGATCTAGTCAGTGTTTAGTGTTGAGCACATCAGTGTGTTGTTGGTTGGTAGACAGATCTAGTCATAGTGTTTAGTGTTGAGCACATCAGTGTGTTGTTGGTTGGTAGACAGATCTAGTCATAGTGTTTAGTGTTGAGCACATCAGTGTGTTGTTGGTTGGTAGACAGATCTAGTCATAGTGTTTAGTGTTGAGCACATCAGTGTGTTGTTGGTTGGTAGACAGATCTAGTCATAGTGTTGATCACATCAGTGTGTTGTTGGTTGGTAGACAGATCTAGTCAGTGTTTAGTGTTGAGCACATCAGTGTGTTGTTGGTTGGTAGACAGATCTAGTCATAGTGTTTAGTGTTGAGCACATCAGTGTGTTGTTGGTTGGTAGACAGATCTAGTCATAGTGTTTAGTGTTGAGCACATCAGTGTGTTGTTGGTTGGTAGACAGATCTAGTCATAGTGTTTAGTGTTGAGCACATCAGTGTGTTGTTGGTTGGTAGACAGATCTAATCATAGTGTTGAGCACATCAGTGTGTTGTTGGTTGGTAGACAGATCTAGTCATAGTGTTGATCACATCAGTGTGTTGTTGGTTGGTAGACAGATCTAGTCATAGTGTTGAGCACATCAGTGTGTTGTTGGTTGGTAGACAGATCTAGTCATAGTGTTGATCACATCAGTGTGTTTTTGGTTGGTAGACAGATCTAGTCATAGTGTTTAGTGTTGAGCACATCAGTGTGTTGTTGGTTGGTAGACAGATCTATTCATAGTGTTTAGTGTTGAGCACATCAGTGTGTTGTTGGTTGGTAGACAGATCTAGTCATAGTGTTTAGTGTTGAGCACATCAGTGTGTTGTTGGTTGGTAGACAGATCTAGTCATAGTGTTGAGCACATCAGTGTGTTGTTGGTTGGTAGACAGATCTAGTCATAGTGTTGATCACATCAGTGTGTTGTTGGTTGGTAGACAGATCTAGTCAGTGTTTAGTGTTGAGCACATCAGTGTGTTGTTGGTTGGTAGACAGATCTAGTCATAGTGTTTAGTGTTGAGCACATCAGTGTGTTGGTTGGTAGACAGATCTAGTCATAGTGTTGATCACATCAGTGTGTTGTTGGTTGGTAGACAGATCTAGTCATAGTGTTGAGCACATCAGTGTGTTGTTGGTTGGTAGACAGATCTAGTCATAGTGTTGATCACATCAGTGTGTTGTTGGTTGGTAGACAGATCTAGTCATAGTGTTGAACACATCAGTGTGTTGTTGGTTGGTAGACAGATCTAGTCATAGTGTTGATCACATCAGTGTGTTGTTGGTTGGTAGACAGATCTAGTCATAGTGTTTAGTGTTGAGCACATCAGTGTGTTGTTGGTTGGTAGACAGATCTAGTCATAGTGTTTAGTGTTGAGCACATCAGTGTGTTGTTGGTTGGTAGACAGATCTAGTCATAGTGTTTAGTGTTGAGCACATCAGTGTGTTGTTGGTAGACAGATCTAGTCATAGTGTTTAGTGTTTGAGCACATCAGTGTGTTGTTGGTAGACAGATCTAGTCATAGTGTTGAGCACATCAGTGTGTTGGTTGGTAGACAGATATAGTCATAGTGTTGAGCACATCAGTGTGTTGTTGGTTGGTAGACAGATCTAGTCATAGTGTTTAGTGTTGAGTACATCAGTGTGGTGTTAGTTGGTAGACAGATCTAGTCATAGTGTTGATACACTAAACACTATGACTAGATCTGTCTACAACCAACACACACTGATGTTACTCAACACTATGACTAGATCTGTCTACACACCAACAACACACGGATGTACTCACACTAAACCTATGACTAGATCTGTCTACCAACCAACAAACACACTGATGTAAATCAACAACTATGACTAGATCTGTCTACCAACCAACACACTGATGTGCTCAACACTAAACACTGACTAGATCTGTCTACCAACCAACAACACACTGATGTGCTCAACACTATGACTAGATCTGTCTACCAACCAACAACACACTGATGTGCTCAACACTAAACACTGACTAGATCTGTCTACCAACCAACAACACACTGATGTGCTCAACACTAAACACTATGACTAGATCTGTCTACCAACCAACAACACACTGATGTGCTCAACACTATGACTAGATCTGTCTACCAACCAACAACACACTGATGTGCTCAACACTAAACCTAGATCTGTCTAACAACCAACAACACACTGATGTGCTCAACACTATGACTAGATCTGTCTACCAACCAACAACACACTGATGTGCTCAACACTATGACTAGATCTGTCTACCAACCAACAACACACTGATGTGATCAACACTATGACTAGATCTGTCTACCAACCAACACACTGATGTGATCAACACTATGACTAGATCTGTCTACCAACCAACACACTGATGTGCTCAACACTATGATTAGATCTGTCTACCAACCAACACACACTGATGTGCTCAACACTATGATAGATCTGTCTACCACCAACACACACTGATGTGCTCAACACTAAACACTATGACTAGATCTGTCTACCAACCAACAACACACTGATGTGATCAACACTATGACTAGATCTGTCTACCAACCAACAACACACTGATGTGATCAACACTAAACACTATGACTAGATCTGTCTACCAACCAACAACACACTGATGTGCCAACACTAACACTATGACTAGATCTGTCTACCAACCACAACACACTGATGTGCTCAACACTAAACACTATGACTAGATCTGTCTACCACCAACACACATGATGTGACAACACTAAAACACTATGACTAGATCTGTCTACCAACCAACAACCACTGATGTGTCTACCAACCAACACACACTGATGTG